>NW_009798277.1:293963-297749 GCF_000520075.1 Aphanomyces astaci | reverse complement strand
CGGAACATTTGAACCATCAAGGGCCCACCGAAAGATGTACTTTTGGGGCTAGTATTTGCATCAGTTGATGTAGCTACAGTATAGGGACGAACGTTCTCCCTGGTGATGACACCACCGCGAAATTCCATTCTTGTTCGGTTCTAAAGAAACCTGTACCTCAAGACACAAAACGTGCATTCTGCAATGGCTATTCCCCAGGTTCGAATCTCACTGAGACCAGTGGGGGAGTCATCGGCCTCCTCGACATGTTAGGAGTGAGCGTGGTAGACTTGGCTCATCTCATCCAACAAGAGGTCTAATGCGTGAACTTCGTCGCCGACTTGTTGTTGGAGACGCGACACGATAGCAAAGGAGTCCATGGGTTTCTTCAAAAAAGTGATTGTGAGTTATCACTACGCGCTACTCCGAGTAGGTATTTGGTGTAGAGTCGCAGCAGATATTCACTGTCAGTTGTGTAGGATATTGTCATATAGGTTGTAAATGTGGAATAGCGTTGCCATATTGTTTTTGTATCGGTTTATTCTTCAATGACGCAGTCTTTGATCATTTGTTCAATCTCTTCGTCATTTACAACGTTAGTTCGATTTTAGCCAATCCTATCACATTTACATATTTTAATTCTATTTATATATTGATGTACAGTATTATTGGCAATCACTGATCAAGAAATTTGTAAGAACAAGAGGTCTATTAGACCTCTTGTTCACTAATAACAGTAAATCGAGAAAGTCACCAAGTTGTCAAACCCCAGATTCTGCTCCTTGAATCTTTATATCTTGGTTTGATTATATATATCCGTATTATTCAAAACAATGTGGTGTCCAATGTAGTGTTCTTATTGGCTAGTGTTGTGTTGTTGAGACCAAACCTACCTGATCAAGTACTACTGTTGTACTACAGTAGTTTTCAAAATGGGCAATCAAAACGCTCCCCAACTAATTCCAAAATTTATTTACTTAGAGTTAGAAAAAAACGAAAAATGGGGTGACAAAATATTTCGTCCATTTTCTACCCATTCAATGACCATGATTGATTGGACATAAATCATTAGACTAAGATGCATGCTGATTGGTCAATAGCACAGTCAAATAGCCATTTTGGTAATGCAGCCCAGCAAACCCAGTGGTTCGCGCAAAGCTACATACTTCGAAGTAAGTACTTATACCCGAGCCGAGCTCATAATGAGTTGGGGAGCGTTTTGATTGGACAATGCCCTTTTTGAAAACTACTTGGAACAGGCTCTAATTGTGTTGTGTTGTTGAGACCAAACCTGAAAGCCAATAAGAACACTACATTGGACACCACATTGTTTTGAATAATACGGATATATATAATCAAACCAAGATAAAATGATTCAAGGAGCAGAATATCGAGTTTCACCACTTGGTGACTTTCTCGATTTACCCAAATTTGGACTTTTGTGCTGATTCGCCAAATCTATCGATTCTTCGTACTGACGTTTGTATGTAAAGATCTGCTATATCACACTAATTTCAGTGACACATTAATTCGATGTTGACTTGGTCGAAGAGTGAATTTGATTGGCCTCTTGATCGCGTTCTGGGCTTTGATTGGCCGATCGATTGTATGCCGATTTGGTGCTGATTATTCCCAATTTCGAATCGTACAGTAAGAATGCAGGGAGGAGAACCGAACATACTTATTGCAAGTATGAGTAAGACTAATAACCCCAAAAAGATCTGGATCAGGCGTAACATTATGCAATAACCAAGCAAGCAGAATACAAATTTTAAGTTTTATACCACATATCACAGCATGATATCATACATATAGTTGTCGTCACCATTAAGATGTCGTAGGTCCCGTACAGTATTCTACGATGAAATCCCACCCTTGCCACCACTACAGTAGGATTTCCCGACAAAGTCGACCCATCATGAAGCTGCTGCTTGTGTGGGGAACATGGGCTGCTCAATCTGCCTATTTCGTGGACGAAGTCATAGCCCAATCCGGCATTACTGTACAGCCGTCTTTCTTTCCTATCAACACCACTCGACCTCCTCCACTCACCACGTTGCCTCGTCAGGCCAAGTCGGCACCTCAGCCCACGTCGCCACCTCAGCCCACGCCATCACCTCAGCGCACGCCGCCTCCTCAGCCTAAGTCTTCGCCGTCACCGACCTCTTCTTCTCTGGTCCCCATTCCCAGCACTTCTTCCATTGCTCCTCTATCTACGCCCATCACCACGACGGCGACGCCACCGCCATCACCGTCTCATGTTCCTACTTCACCTCTGTTGTTGTCACCTCCAATTTCCTCGCCTCTACGGCAAGTCTCGTCCACATCTACTCCACGAACGACGCATGGGATGGTCCCGTCTTCATCGCCATATCTCGGTGCATCTACACCCAGCCCGTCCTCCTCCACTGCTCTTCCCATCAAGGCATCCACATCCAACGCACCAACCGACTCCCCGTCACTTCCTCCTGAGGCAGCTATGATCGATGACTCCACTTCTCAGCCATCATCGACTACTTCCAGCATAATAAACCCTGTCACTGGCACCCTACCTACCGAAGTCGATTCACCTTCCTCCATCAGCAACAGCAGCAGCAGCAGCATCGAGGCTGTGCTCGGCGTGGTCGTTGGTATCTGTGTGGTCGTGTCCGTGGTAGTGTTTCTGGTCGTGCGAAGCCGCCGTCGGGAAGCGTCCAACCAACGCATGACCACCGACCAAGCCGTCCTCCCTCCTGAAACCCGGGGCAATGAGTCGGGTTGGGATTTTTCCCCACAGCACCCCGTCTATATCGATCCAGACACCGGCCTCGTCAAACGTGGCCCCCACGTCGCGCTGTTTTCTCCCGCAAGCAGTACGTCCACTCGGCCCAGCCACATGGAGCCATCGTTGGGAAAAATCCCATCGTCGAACACTACACGCGTTGGATTCGGGGAACCTTCCTCAGCTGGGGCAAAATCTGCCGTGATGACGACGCCCAAGGCAAGCCAAGGGTGGGTAGCAATGCAGCCCCCTCGACGTTTGAATGGGATGGTCCCAACTGCCCCTGCTATTACTACTAGTACGAGTACTACTAGCCCCACGGAGGATGTGATTGTGCTTGACCAGCCCCGCTGTGAACGAATTGAACTCCAACAAGTGCTGTCGTCGCCAGCTTCGTCGACCCAAACTACGTTTTCCTTGTAAAATCCGTGTGAAAAAGCAAACTATGTATCTGTCGAGTTTGTGTTTGTTCAGTTACGTACAAGTTCTATAAGATTATATTTTTAAGTCGATTCGTAATTGGAGTCGCCAGTAGAATCGAATACAGGGAACGACGCTAAAGTGTGCCGCGGAAAATGGGCACAGTTCATTTTCGAATAAGCCAATCAAGTAGCTCTATTTCACAAACTGATTTATGATTGGTAAATATTATGTTTCGAGCGGCAAGATTGAATTAAATTTGATTGCCTGGGAACTCCACAAATCGGGGAAAATGATCATCATTCTACTTTTCTTTCTTGGATCTCTACCACAAAGTTACAGTTACAGAAATTTGTAAGTGAACAAGAGGTCTACTAGACCTCTTGTTCAGTGATTAATTGAGTTTTGGATTATCATTTTTAAGACATTCCTCCGCGAGGGCCGACACTAGAACCACATGTTATGGAACCGCTTCACCAATTGTAACGCGCCTGCTCGACCAGGGGCGGTGTGTAATCTTCGGTTTTTACTTCGCTCAACGCTTCATATGGTGCATTTCATCTAAAGACTACAAATCGGCCATCCCCAGGAGGAGGCGTTTTAGTTTTAACGCCTCGGTTCTTTCA
>NW_009798277.1:265896-290480 GCF_000520075.1 Aphanomyces astaci | reverse complement strand
GAATACAGGGAACGACGCTAAAGTGTGCCGCGGAAAATGGGCACAGTTCATTTTCGAATAAGCCAATCAAGTAGCTCTATTTCACAAACTGATTTATGATTGGTAAATATTATGTTTCGAGCGGCAAGATTGAATTAAATTTGATTGCCTGGGAACTCCACAAATCGGGGAAAATGATCATCATTCTACTTTTCTTTCTTGGATCTCTACCACAAAGTTACAGTTACAGAAATTTGTAAGTGAACAAGAGGTCTACTAGACCTCTTGTTCAGTGATTAATTGAGTTTTGGATTATCATTTTTAAGACATTCCTCCGCGAGGGCCGACACTAGAACCACATGTTATGGAACCGCTTCACCAATTGTAACGGTGTGTAATCTTCGGTTTTTACTTCGCTCAACGCTTCATACCTCGTGCTTCGACCGATCTTCTTCGAAGTTCGGTCCTCGTCTTCGTACGCGGCCCTTGTTATCCGGATTCCCCAGGGGAGGGACGGATAAATCCTTGCGGAAATAATCCGGGGAATCCGGGGATCGAACCCACGACCTTTGAGTTAAGAAACCGATGCTCTACTCCTCTTGTTCAGTGACAAACAACCGCCTGAATTCATATTCAGATTGCTGTAGGAATTGGGTATTTAAAAGTATGAATTGATTGAAATCTTCCCCCATTAACTGTAAATCCTGAAAAAGTGGTCTGGAGCAATATAAGTGGGTATTATTATAATACGTAATAGTACTTCTATTAATAGTACGTTTTAATAGTAGTAGCTTACTATTAATAGTAGCTTGCTAGTAGTAACTTGGCACTAAAACTGTAAAATAGAGGAATTCCCCAGCAGCAGGTAGTTTAAACCTACCTGTTCTCAGGGAATATCGAATCAACGGATAATCGTCTGGAACAACCCAGTTCATTGCAGAGATAAGACATCAATCTACAAAAAGCAAGACCCGTACCGGTAGCCCTGAACCTGGGACTCCGTCCTAAACCCAGTGGGCACATGTACGTACATTTAATGCTATTTCTGGGGTTAAGTTGTATCCCAGTGGTTTGCTATCGCTAACCACAGAAATGCACTTAACTAACCCCTTGCCGAAATGTGAGGTTTTGTGCTTGTAAGCGCTAGGCATGTCACTATACTTATCTGTGCAACAACCAGGACAATTATCCGTCAGAAGTGTATGGTGGTCTTGACAGGGGAAGTACATAGGTACGGAACTCATCCCAACGTGGCATATGATGTTGCGGATCGCAAAGCAGTATGTCGGTGCACGACGAAAAGTAGATCATACGACGGTTCACATGTACAGTACCGTCAAGTGACCTAGTATCGCTGTAGTTACCGGTACTTTTTGGATCATACTGAAGTAGTGAAGTAGGTAGTAAATCACAATCACATCAAACTAAATCAAGCATGCATATCAATTTGTACCATAACTGTACGTAGTGTATAATTCACACAAGAACGCATGAATTCGTTGCAAGTTGTTGATTCCAATACTACATTAAGAGCCTATCCCAAGTAAATTTCGAAATGGGCAACAGCCAATCAAAACGCTCTCCAACTCATTCCAAATCCCACTTTTCAAAATGGGGTGCATGACCCCATTTCATCCCATTTTTGACAACACATCGCCGCGCCAAACTACTGGCTGAAATTATCGATCACCAGCCAATTATTGATCTTACTCTTCATCTCTGAGGTTAAATATTGAGTATGTTGGCCAATCACTTTGACTTTTCTGGACACGAGTTATGTCCAATCGATCATGGCAACAAAATCGAAAGTACCAGTACAGTGTAGCATTTTGTCACCCCATTTATTCGCGATTTTCGAATTCTACTTGAAACAGGCTCAAACGTTAGTATATATGTATATATGTATACCTTGTCCACCGCCCGTCGCTCCTCCTTGTGCTTTGGCATTGGATTGGCTCTTGACGGTGCATTTGTCTATGTTGTAAAGGGACTCACTGTACAGTATACCTGTTAATCACTGTATATGTGTTGTACTATTAATCCTGTAGTGTATGTATTCGTCAATCAAGCCATTTGCCATCATCGAAGTGGCACGAGCACTGCGCAAGTCACACAGCACAGCGATGGTCCCTCTGGAAGACGTGTGGGTACATGCAAACTCAAGTACTAACAGCTCCAACTTCACCGCCCCACAAGACACCATTGGACTGCCCGTCACCCAAGTTGACCATCCGCATTTCAATCGTGCGCGGCCGACAGCAGCCGCCTCCGCCGGGTCACCAGAGTCCGCCAGCCAATTGATGAATGTCATGGTTGTGCTGGTCGCTGCGATCGTGGTCATGACTGCAGTTGGTCTGTTCATGGTGTTGTTCAAGCGAAAGCACCAGCGAAAAGACGACCGCCGCCGCGTACCTAGCATTTGCCTGTCCAGGACCAGATACGGAGAAGGCATGAACATCTTCGACACGTATGTATGTGGAGCCCACATCATGCTGCACTCCCCCGAAGGCACCATGCGAGAGCGAGTGCCGTCAATAGTTTTAGGGAAGGTGGACCAGTGGTACAGATCCCACGAGTCCACGTTAAGCTATGACGATGGAGAGCTAGCCATCCGAGTCTCAGAATCGTCCGATCACTCGTCCTTTAAGTTATAAGTAAGTTTATGAGTCCCAGAACTCTTTACGGTATTGCTAATCACCACGAAGTCTGCAATGGGCATTGTACAGGTGAAATACTACTACTCACAAGGTGTGCCTTCTTGCTGCCAAAGTAGGGCAGCCTGCCATCCAATTATACTTTATGATATTATACGAAAACGTGAAAACAATTGGTCAATAGGATCATACTAACGTAAGCAATCATTGATTTGCCGAAATTTGAATGTGTTTGTTTCGAGCAGATCCTCTCATGCAGGTTTTATAACTTGAACTTGGCATTTGCATTTTGATAATCCTTAACTTATTATGTTTGCTTTGGACGACGGTGGTGACATGGAATCCACTTCTGGGATGATCCTTGTCCTCGTTCCCGTCCTAGATAGCCAATACTCCGGAGTAATTGGCAGCCATTCCAACTTGCTTGTGGATAGTCAGGCTGAATATGCTCGAATTTGTAGGGACTGACTATTTCGGTCTCAAGCCACAGAACGGGGAAGCAAAGCTCACCAGTGTTTTAATTGGACAAGGTCGCTATAGGTTTATGGACTCATGCGGTTGAGAAGAACGACTGTACTAAGCAACATGTGGTGGATAGAAGTAAGGAAAATTGAAGACAAGGCAATTTAATTGTTTGGAATTTAAGTATAATTGTAAAGGTGGCCACTAACCCGAGCAGTAAATCATTGTTTTTTGAAATTTAGATTTGATTAAAGCATTGCACACGCGCCGATCCAACCAAACGATACTGTACGAATATCTATTTATTCACTGTCGGCTACTTTTCGTGTATTACTGGAGCAAGTGTGTATGTCATTAAATATCATATAGGTTCAATGTGCCTCCGAATAGTTTTATCCAATCATATCAATTCTGACATTCTATTGGGCAAGAAGTACGGATATTAGTGTGTTTTTGCCGCTTACACCAGTTCAGTCACCATTATGAGTATTTTTATTCATCCCCATAATTATTTACGTTTTGAAAACGATTTATAACGTTACATCCTGCAGCTTGTGCATGCGTACATGCGGGAAAGGCACATGTAACTTACATTGCGTTTGTTTCCGTGGAAGTGGCAGATTCAGTTCCTGGTTGGCTCGCACGTGACCACTTGAATAAAGTTGCATGTCTCCCCTCGACAATTATACACCACGATTTGAAGGAATCAAGGACCTTTAATTCTTCATAGTGATGTGTTTCTGTCCTGTTCCCGCATTTCCCAGCTCCCGAGATCCGGAAAGTTGTGATTTTCAATTTACAGAGGTTTATAATTTATTACAGGAATTTGGGCTATCTTTCCTCACAGTAAAAAAAGTGGTGTTCCAAAAACTCTCTATTCTGATAATGATGAGAAGTACTATTAATAGTACAGACCAGCACGACGCTCCAACGAATTCCAGTCATTTGGAACTTTTGGAACGTGTCGGAACACGTAAAAATCACTGCTATTTTGCATCGAATCTGTCTACTGGAACAGTATTCTGCGATAAAGTTATTTAAAAAGTGGTGCAAATGTCATCAGGACTGACAGAGTGAGTTGTGGGCATTCAATTGTCCATGTCTGGCACTCGATTTCATAAAAAACGTACGGATTGATATTATTTTAATTGCGAGAATATTTATCCGGATACGTCGCATTTTCGGACGCTCTCCCAGAACTTGTTCCACAGATGCGAACTCGTCCAAGGCAAATATAGCCAGGTAGACTAGTTAGCCGGATAGAGCTATGCGTAACCGTAAATTCCTTCTCCCATTTACGGTACGAGTACTTCACTGCAAACTGAAATTTAGGGGATACAGTGAAATGGGAAAGAACTCGACACAGTAGTACACTACAATATATAAAAGTTTGTATAATGTCACTTTTGACTAGATTAACAGTAAAAAAAATTCGTCTAAGCTGGTGTGACTGGACGCCATGGTTTAATCTCTTGTGATTCGCCAAAAAAACACACAAAATATTCATTATCCGCAACTTAGTCCTCAGTTGTATCAAAACACCTTACCACATACAAGAAACAAGATACTTTAGTACTTCGTAGTAACGTTATATGAAATACATTACTCCGAGTACGACCCAAACAGCCCATCGTAACCAGTTCAACTGGCGGTCTTGCGCGCCAGGTATTCTTCGACCCACAACGTTTGATGGTTCTTGATCCACATGACCTTGTGGCTGTTGTAAGCAGGTGGCTGTCGGCCCGAACCGCTTTCATGAAGTACAATAGATCCTGGGCAAATATTGCATGACCACAGGTCTACCTTGACCCCCAAGCGTCAGACACTTCTTGTTTCGCTGGGTTGTGAGGTAAGAGTCCCTCTTCTTGAGCCATGTTAGCCACGTTGAACGTGGAATACAGTACCCTTCAAAGACCGAATGGCCGTAGCAGTGAGATTTGTAGTCTCGTACGATTTCAGTAGCTTGATGCCGTCATCCAGAGTGTAATGCCTGTGGACGCGCTGTGGGAGCAGTGGGGTAGGCATTTCAAACTTCAAACCTCGAGGTGTTAAATTGGAGTACTATTAATACATGAACACGAGTCATATATATATACTAGTATCCAATCAACTTATGATGTGTTTTTCTGCATATTTTTTTACGTTCCTGGAAGTAGATATCAGATGGTATGTATTTTTTTTCGTGTGCACCTGTGTCAAGTTCTATTACTGCCAAGTTCGAAACTATATTCAACCAATAGGAGGTCGAGGCACTCTTATGGGGAGTTTTATTTGCATGGTTTTGCACATACTCCTATACAATAATGATACCAATACTTGCGGTATATTTATCTCTAGATGTGTTTTGCTTGGTTTTTACGTTTTTATATTCTGCTGTGAGGTGGCGACAAGGGCAACGTTGACCGCCTCCACTCCAACTCGTGACTTCGCGAGGGATGAAGCCGTCCTTGTTCGTTGTTCTCGTCTACGGAGCGCTCCTCGTATCTGGCCAAGTCACCACCACCAACGCTCCCGCCCTTCCCACTACACTACACCAATCCGCCGTCCCAGTCACAACCACCCTCACCACTCCTACCGTGACGACTCCTCCTGCCGTCAAGACCGACCCGCCGAAACCCACAGATGCACCACGACCAAGTACCTCTGTAGCAATCGCGACTCCAGAGTTGCAAGTGGAGCAAGCATTAACGCAATCCTCCACAGGCGTCCCGTTAGTCAAACCTTCCATCGAGTCACCTCCATCACCTGCCGTCACTACGAAGAGCGAAGACTCACCCCGCAATTCCACCACGTACGTCATCGTCGGAGGTGTGGTGGTCGGGGTAGTCGTACTCGGACTGGCCGTGTTCTTTCTACGCCGCCGCCGCCGGTGCGGGGAAAGTGAAGACGACAACGAGGTACGTTTCGACGCAGCTCATACGTCCAAAGTCAACGAAGGATATGCGCCACCCGTTCGAGTCTTATCTCCAGAGCCATTCAAACCTGTGAGCAACGGTGCAACATCATCCAACACCTCCACCATATCGTCGAGGCAGATGAAAGCAACCACCGACCACGCCGTGATCGATGTGACCCCGGCAGTGGACGATCATGGGAATGTTGCTCCCACCAACTTCGAGACCGAGACCACCACGGGTTTCTTTACCTGGCAAAGCTCATCTCGCCAAATGACCGCGCCGATAGCAGCGCCAACTACTGGAGCTTGGTCCACTACCCGCCAGTCATGGACGAGTGAAGGAAGCTCCAAGGCTAGTAGTCCGTCATCGTCCACATCGCATGGAGTATCGGCGACGACCAACCCATGGGCCGCCGCAGGTCGCTCCAACAGCTACGCCAGCGTCGAATTCGATCGGCCGAGCTATGGTGGGAGTAGCTACGGCAGTCGACACAGCCACGGGTCGTTCCTGTCTGACCAAGAAGGCATGTTCAGTCCCCAGAGTCATGCTGCGCATCCTCAGAGTTTCTCGGCGGCGTCGTCGTCCTATGACAGCTTTGTGGGGAAACAATAGAAAATCCCTTGTCTTTCGACAGCTATTCCAGGAAAATAAGCCGTCATAACGATAGAACTGGACAAGACCAACAGAAGTTACGGTTCAAAATTTCGATTGGCGAAAAATTGATCGAGTAATAGAATTTAAACCAACCAGCCTTTTTGTATGGAAATATATCATGGAGCCAGGCACATTTTGGCCGGAAAGGAGCATCAAGTATATCTTGGTCTTTGTATGTAGCACTTATCCGTATGAACGTTTCCATTGTATCCGGATTATTGAGAACGTTTAACCTATTTACCAGATAAAAAACGTAAGTAATAATGATTTAACGTCAACATTACGTGGGTTTAACTGAAAGAACCGAGGCGTTTAAACTAACGATCTGTAGTCTTTAGATGAAATGCACCATACTATTATTAATAATACTACACCACTTCCCGTTCAAGTTGAAATGAATTTCCAGTCAATGTGAAATGAACACGTTCGAAACACGACGATTTTCATATCAACATGAATTCTCTAACATTCAACTTGAAACATGGTACTTTGTTTCATATATATTCTGGTGTATGATTTGGATAAAGGAGGAAGATGGGTGAGGGAGGGTAGACATGATGATTGAATCACTATTGTATACTGAAGGGTAGTATAATTCATCACCTTATGGTCACTATACTATAGTTGAAGTAAGTTTAACGTTTCATTTTGAATGAACATTTTTCATGTTGAGATGTGAAACTGCACTTGTGAAATCTTATAATATTTCTGCATTTCACATTGACTGGAAATTCATTTCAATTTGAACGGGAAATGGTGTACTAGTAGTAGTATATTTACACCTAAAAAGTCCTTGGACTGCAGTGTACCACTGTACCGGCATCCCTTACCAAAATACTACACCATTTTGCGTTTACTTCAGCTTTTTTTCAAAATATTTCCACCGACAGCGGATATATTTCACCTAACACCCATTTTAATTCACCGAACCTCCATTATATTTCACACAGAATTGAAATTTGGCCATTATATTTCACCCAACCCCCGATATAATTCACCCAACCAACGGTTAATTTCAACTTTCGAAAATATATTTCGCCTGACCACCTATATTTCATGAAAAGTAAATCCTTAACCAACACAAGCAACACATCTACGGCTCAAGCACCAACGTCCATGCCTTTCATGTTCTCAGCATGGACATAAAACGGCTCAAGGCGAGCCGTGTACACACACAAAACGATTCGACTCAATTCCTATTTCATTGTTGAGTTAAATACGATACACACGGACGGAATACCTGCAATTGCCTCGTCCGCTGTGTGTTCCAAGTATTGCATGCGAAAGCGCGCGAAGAGTTTCGCGCGCTTCGATCTTTCTAGATTCACAGCTCGAATTATAATGCTTGTTAGGTGAATTAAATTTTCGAAAGGTGAAATTAACCTGTGTTTGAGTGAATTATAACACAAGTTGGGTGAAATATAATGGCTATATTTTACGTCGGGAAATGGGGTTAGGTGAAATATATCCCCTGGTGGTGGAAACCTTTTGAAATAAAGCTAAAATTAAACGCAAAATGGTGTAGTAATACTTTGTGATCGCAAGGATTTACAGTGTTTGCGCAAACACCGAAACAAAGCATCACACGAGGTCACTTTCGGATTAGGACGAAGTCCCGTCTTGAAAAGTTATGTTTTGGAGGAGATTTGCACTTGGAACTAATCTGGGATAAAAGGTTGTTAATTGCCTTAAATAAATACATTTGACCTGCAGATCGTTACATCCGTTGGGTAAAAAATACAAATGCGATACTCTATTCCTCCGTTCGGTAAGGAGTACTGTACACGGTTGAAGTATTAATTTAAATGCAAGTACTACAACGAGCTTTAGCTACACTGTACGTCACGGAGATTCGATATGGTAGCTACACTGTGGAAGCAGCAGAATGACAGCATAGCTGAGGTGTAGTTGCAGATCTGCCTCCAACAGTCAAACTTCCCTTGTACCTTTGATTTAGAGTAATGTAGTACTGTGGTAGTATATTTGACTGTGGAGCCTATAGTATTTTTCACACAAGAGAACGCGTCAATCCATGTGTACAAAAGCGCACATTGAGCGAAGCGGTGTTTTATTGATGGAATGTCTTGCTAAGAGCCCTGATTTACATCCAATTGATAACGTTTGGGGTCAATTGGCGTGGATAGTTTACGAGAATGGCCGTCAATTTCCGTCAGTGGACGAACTGAAGGTTCTCAAATTCGTGTTTGCTGGAATCAAATCAGCCAAGCCTATTTGCGTAAGCTCGTTGATGGAATGCCAACTAGAATGACCCATATAGTGTTGAGAAACGGTAATGTAATTGATATATAACTGCTCAATTGTTTGCATCACCCTGAAAAATGTAATTTTCAATAGATATATTTATAATTTTATAGTTTCGTCACCAACAACAATAGGTGGGTCAATTTACAGTTACGATAAAAATCAATGTTCATTTCCGATTCTACTTTTCACTTTCTGCTTTTCGTCACGAAATAAACCAAAAGCACCTCGCGAGGTGCTTTTGGTTTTTAAGAATCAAAAGCAACTTGTGAAGTTGGTGGACCACCCATGTAACGATGAAAATACCCAATCATCGCAGTCTATTCCATACAAATACTAATACAAACACGAAAACGCAGAGCCAGTCACCAGTTGTAAGTGACGAAATCAGGTGTCGTACGAAGCATAACGCGCTAGTTTAGGAGCATGAAGAGTTATAGTACAAGCATACCTGTGCAGTGTGGGTGGTAATCGAGGTGTCCAAAGTGGACACCGCCATTCGAAAGCCTTCGACAGTCAACGACAACGAGAATTCCAACCCTCCCTACCTTGACGTCACCCCTCTTTTGAATGCGGATACGGATGACTTTCGAGGGCCAAATTGACTCAATCTAACGTTAATAAAAATGCAAAAGAAAATACATTTGCTTTTCACAATCGAACGAAAAGCCGAATTTTCCTAAATTGACTAACGTTACACCTAACATTTGTAAAGTGTTTCGAAACTCAAATAGAATATCATATCAAAACATCGTCATATTTAAGTAATTTTTGAGAAATGTCAAAAATTCACATGCCTCTATAGTTACAGCTGGACACTACTGTAACAACGGCGTTTGCTCGATACAGTACTGTTTACAGTTAGTATTAATATTCATACTACTTCGAAGTACCAGGTAACTAAAAAACATCCCTCATCCCTTCGAACTTCGCATGCCATTCACACTTCTCTACTTTCCAATAATTACAGCTGGCTCTCCACCAGGCAACTGTACGTTGCCACGCTAGAGGTAGACACATTCCTACACGTAGTAAACCACATAACATTAGAACGACACGTACATGACACCAGTCTTCTGATACTACACCTTTTGAATTACATACAGCGGGAGGAACAAGTTGAGAATGTGCTGAAAGGTCGTCGTCGCATTAGAACTGAATTACCTTAGATCCGTATTATGTCACTGTCCATATCGAAGTTCGAACATTGCAAACACATGAGTTCATGCGTTCATTAATCTGCAACTTGCTCCCGCGCATGACGACAATGGCGATCACGACTAGCAGGTTCCAGCGGCGCGTCCTCTACGTCGTGGTGCTTGCGGCAGTAGCTGTGACGAATATAGTGGCAGCGGATAACTCGTCCAACTCCACTTCACAGATGCCCCATACCAACATGCCAACGGTCATTGCAAACACATCTGTCGTCACCACTCTGGCGCCGATTACGTCGGCGCCGCCGGTGAACACAACCACATCACCTCCAACAACCACACCTCCAACAACAAAGCCTCCAACAACAGCACCTCCAAAGACAACAACAGCACCTCCAACGACGACGTCTACTTCGCTTGCACCATCCACGTCACCTCCACATACGACTCCGCCGCCTGCCACGACGACTACTCCCGCTCCAACCACCTCAGTCGTCGCTCCGTTGCCATCCATATTAGCGATCGACATCCCACCGCCTTCGACTCTAGAAGTTGACATGTCCGACATAACGCCGATGCCATCGTCACCTCGACTTCCTCGACCGTCGACACAAAATCCAACGTCTGGTGAAGGCGACCACGACAACAGCATGGGGACGATTTTCGTGGTAAGCGTTTCCGGCGCGGCGGTCATTCTCCTCGGAATCGCCGCGCTCGTTGTGCACCGGCGGCGGCAGGCTCATCAGGACAGCTCGGACTCGACGATCGACGACAGTATATTGGCGCCCCCCTCGATTAAGACACGGCGGACAAACAACCCTTCCGTGGTGCTCGTGCAGCATGACTACGGCAGCGGCGTCCCGCCGGGAGGCATCACCAACTATGCCACTTCCGTCCGCAAGAAGCAGCGATCGCTTCCGAAACCGTCCGCATCACCGTCCACAGAGATTGCTGTGCTTGGCGGCGCCATGAACCAAGGAGGAGGCAGTCATGCCGCAGCCGCTGACGACCGATCGTCTTCGTTCTTTACATGGGACTCTCAGCGCGGGGGGAGTATCGATGACGTGGCACTGCAACGTCACTTGAACAAGCATCTGCCACCTCCGCCGCCGCCGTTGGCTTTCGGGGAATTTGACGGGGGCGTGCACCATGCAAAGTACATTACGACGACGATCACGCCATCACGGCGGCGGCGGGATTGTGTGTCATTTCAGAGTCCGAAAAGCATGAGCTACAACGACCACGTGGCCGCGATCCACGCGGCGGATGTGGGGACCGATGACGACGACGATATGACGATGCACAAATTTTCGTTCTTGTCCAATGGATCGGTTGTAGACCCAAGATATACGCCGAGACAGTATGCGCCGGCGGTATCCCTTGCCTCGGACGACGACATGAGCTCATTGGATGATAGCAGTAGTATGTACCACAGCACACGAGACTCGTACGACAGTGTCGCACATGCGAAGAGTGGGGATCGGGATACCAACCATTCCGTCGATAGCTGTGACAGTGGGTATACGTTATAGATAGGATAAAACATTATACGTATAGTACTTGACGTTACTTGGACTAGTTAGTTAGCAAAGCATTACTAGGTAGTAGTATTTGCTTGGTAGTGGAGTACTACGTACAGTACTGACTTTGTGATTTCATTCGTCTGTGGCAACACACTACCTGAAACGACTAGTACGGCCGTGTGAACACATTGTATGTAGAGTTTGTAGCTCTCGCGCACTTATTTGCATCAAACTCTGCGTGATCCAAGCTCTCTACGGTCGTTGCGTTGATTCTTGTGCTCCATCGAAGGAGGGAGTCAGTCGTCACTTGGTGACAATCATGCCGGCAAACGTTGGACATGGGTCCAGTTCACGTCAAAGCAGGTCGACCGCATGGACAGTCGAAGCTTGAAACCTTACGAGTACAATATTGCCCATTCCAACGGGCTTATCTTACCATGAACGTCCGCGCCTGCTTCCGACTTCCGACTTCGGCGGCGATCGATTTTTCTATGATGAGTTCAAACTTGCAGAAGGAGCTTCCGAGGAAGGTATTGCATTCATATTTGGTGATCCAAAATGTACCTACAAATGTTATACTCTTCAGAAAAAGAAGGCGATAGAATGGTATAAAAATGTGAATTTGCCCACTTTGGTGTGAGAGTCGCGTCAACAACGATGTGATTGGTTACCCATCCACCCCATTGTACATTTTCGTGCGGCATTCGTGAAAAGTACGTCCTTCCCCCTAGTGCACCCATGCGGCGTGGCTGCTGCGCATGCATGCATGATGCAACGTCCTCAAGGTTTCTCCATGTGTAGTGGCTGTTTCTACCGCCGCGACGAACGTGGGCACGTCATCCGTGGAGGATGCACTCCAAGCGATCCGCGATGGCAAGTTTGTGGTCGTAATGGACAACGAAGACCGTGAAAACGAAGGCGATTTGATCACCGCGGCCGAAAAGGCGACGGAAGAGTCCCTTGCGTTTATGATCCGATACTCAAGCGGAGTTGTGTGTGCGCCGCTGACGGTGCAACGGATCAACGAGTTGCAGCTGCCTATGATGGTGCCCAACAACACAGAAGTCCGCAAATGCAAGTTTACCGTCACGGTAGACCTCGACGAAGGCAACACGACGGGTATTTCCGCAGCAGATCGCGCGCGAACCATCCGCGCTCTTGCGGACCCAACTGTATCTGCCTCTGCGTTCAACCGACCGGGGCATGTGTTTCCCTTGGTGTCTGTCGACGGAGGTGTCTTGGCACGCGGTAATTCACCTCATGTTCTCTCGTCCTTCCTCGTCATCTCATTGCACATGATGGATGTAGCGGGACACACGGAAGCATCCGTGGACCTTGCGCGCCTTGCCGGGTGCACGCCCGCGGCGTTCATCTGCGAGATCAACGACGATTACGGCCGCATGCTGCGTCGGCCGCAGCTGGAAGTGTTTGCCCAGACCCATCAGTTGCATTTGATTACCATTTCCGACTTGATTCGGTATCGTTTTTCCCGCGAAACAGGTATTAATAATTGCATCGAGCTCTATTTTTCGATATAATTTCTCTGTTTTCGTCAAATTTTCACTCTTTTCTATTTTTTCAAATATCACACCCTGGACATAACTCATCATTGTTGCAGTTGTCCAGCGATTGACGGAACCAACGGTACTTCACACGCCCTTCGGCGCCGCGACCAAGATCACGTTCGGGTCGACGTATGATGACCAGCGGTGCGTTCCCTGGATGAGTGTGCATGATGACGAGTCGAGCCAGTTCTCAAACGATATGTGTGGATGTTCTAGGTATGATGCTTTGGTGGTGGGACAGGTCACGTCCACAGGAACGCTCGTGCATTTGGTCCAAGGGACGTTGGAAGGGTCGATCGAAGCTCAATTTGCGCACCAGCACATTGTGCGTCAAGGCAAGGCGGGCGTGCTGGTGTTTGTTCCAGGCTATGAAGGTACACTTTACGTCCTTCTGTCGACCCTGAAAAGAGCGCAACGATGGACGTTTGCTGGTATGTAGGGTTGGTGGATGTGAGCGGTGAACTCATGGCGCAACAGAGTATCTTTGGCATGGGACTGCAGATTCTGCGTCAACTGGGTGCGACGTCTGTCGTCCTCGTGGCGGCAACCGCGCCCCTCTTCGACACGAACGGATTTGGCATCGACGTCGAACGCTTTGAAGTGTTGGCGACACAATAGACAACATTGGACATATAGAATATACATACACACTACTACAGCTGAACATGGTAACGTTATGTAGCCAGAAGTAGTCGAGTCGAGACCGTAAGTTAGCATGCTCAAACGAATATGTACCAACCAGTACAGTACGTTCGCAGTGACATTGTGCAGTGACATTGCGCAGTGACATCCTGGTGCATGGCCAGCTTTACATAAGCTTATCGTCGATACAGGTTGTGCATGTAGACTGTAGTCCATCCACACAACGTACAGCTGTGTACATCATGTGGATGCGTGCGCCCTCATGGTGGTCCGAGGAGCTGAGATGGGTGTTGAGGGATGTTCGAGTCAGCACAATACATATGTAGTGCATGCATGTGCATGAGTGAGGGCTGTCTGGATGCATGATGGGTTGCATTCGGCGCAGAACTTACCATATCAGGAGCGCATGCTTGATGGTGATGGCTGGGTTTTGTGACAAGATGCAGTTTGGTTTGGATGAAAATTCTTACGTTAAATGGAGAAGTGGGTGTTGGTTTATTGCACAGATAAGTACAGTGGACGTTGCAATACGCTTATATTTGACTAGTAACTTACACATCTCCGGGTGAAAAGCATCCTCAAATGAAGTACTACTACGTACGTACGTACATGAGGATAGGACGGAGATCCAGGTTGCACGGCTACGAGTGAATGTGTCTGGGTATGGTTGTGTACAGTGATACTGTATAGTCCTGCGTCTTGGTTGGATACGTATACCGGTATCCGTAAGCCGATATTAGGTCGTTTTCAACGTCCAGCAGATATATACGGATACTATCCAGGGAATTCCTCGACATTTCGGCGTTATTTCGCTTGTTTTGCATTACAACCCACCAAGTAACGGTCGTGTAACGTTTTTTAATGTGGTGTCCACCGTCGCCCATTCTCGTACATGGTTCTAATGGCATCATGCTGCCCATCATTCGTGATTCGACATGCCAGCAAGAGACGTCGTCGTGTTCGTATCCTTTGTCGTTGCTGCCGTGGCCACGGCCCAAAGCACAAGGACAGTACCGTCTCATCACCCTGCCGTTGACCCGCTGCCGTGGATCCTCGGCACGGTCCTCGGAGTGCTGCTCACGATCTGCATTGGACTGTGCGTTATTTGGATACGCGAGTCTCGTGAACGATCACATGACTCTCCCTTGAAGACCATCACCATATTGCCATCGTTCTCGTCGTCTGCGTCGCCATTTTCCGTCGCCGCACCTTTGACGGACGGCCATCCGAACGCATCCACGTGGCAACGAGGCATTTACAAGCTTCGAAGCAGTGCGCAGAACACCCGAGACAGCAACATCCTGAGCTCCACCACGTTCAACAGTCAACTGTTTATGTCTGAACGCAGCGTTGCCATCATGGAAGACAAAGAACTGGACGACAATGACTTTGCCACCGCCGGGCGAGGCGGTACTTTATTGTTGGCGTGGAAGTCCACCGACCTACAGCGCTATCCGCCGAATCTGACAGACAGCCGCCGTCAACTACAGAATCTCGTGCGGCAGTCCATGGTGTCCGAGACTTCATCCTTCGATCTCAGCAGCCGAGGGTGTGAATTCGTAGACCCCGATCACCGCGCGCAGTACCTGCACGATGCCGCACACAAACCGTCACCGTATTTGGGCTGAACTGTTTGTCCGATCTGAGGGAAGAGCGATGTTATATTTATTATTGATGAGCTTGTGCCAATGCCGAGAGCTCATGCGGGCGCCGACACACCATTGTACATTGCCCCAAGAGCGAGAAGCCGAAGGATTTGGCGTTCAAGCTGTAGTCGTCGTCGGATTCCAATTTCCAGTGGTCGACAGCTGTGAGGGGGCCTTTGGGAATAATTGTTGCTGCATAAATGCTAGCGATAAACAATTAATATGAACATTGTAGCTCACAGGCCAAGCTACAAAGTGAGCATTTAAACACATCTTCAATATTGATATTCTCGCTAAAGCGATGTTGCAAAGTTCCAACATGAGTCACTTTTCACCGTATTACATAATATAGTTCCATATCTAATAAACGCGTTTTTCTTTCTATGCATAAAAATAGGTGAAAATCTGAGAAAAATCCTTTCATTATCGATACACATTATCAAGAGCCCCCTCGCAGCTGTCGACTACAGTGTTAAGAGACATGGAACAATTTAAGGGACATCGGATTCAGCCAATCACTCACCTTGAAATTTGTGTACGAATACCTCTTTAAATAAGTGTTCTACTGGATCCCATGAGTTTACAGTTAATATATATCAATTAATATAAATCAATTAACCAATTGGCTCTATAAATACATAACCTGTTAGGGTTGCATATGTACCTGATAGAATATTATACCCTAACCACAAAAAATATATGCAAGGATTAATACTACGATCAACCTTATCCACTACTTTTTAGGTGTTTTGTGTGGAAAATTGGATATTAGGACATGATAGATACTGTGAAAATCGATGTTTCAGTGCGTCCTGGAAAGACCTGTGTTTCCTCTTGAATTATCAGTTTTCAAAGTCGAAACCCATTGCTTAGTGCCGAGCCGAGCATCTCCAACGGTATTTCTATTTCTATTTCAATTCGAAGTTACGGATATAGACTTGAGACTCTTTCACTATCCAGAGGGTTTGTAGCTATTTCACGCGAAAATAGAAATTCTGCGCGACGTAATTTCTAAAAAGTCTGGATAATGTTAGTTCCCCAATATCAGCCGTAAAAAGGAAGTTTGACTTTACTGTTAACCTGTTGTTGTGTAGAAGCAAGTTGTGCGAACGCACAAAGCTAGCAGTGTACAGTTTACTCGTGTTATTGTTGTGTTTATTCTACAACCAAATGTACAGAAGAATCGGCAGAAGAGTTGAGTCAATCAGATTGCGAGAAACTATCAACAACGTCAATGATTTCGATACCAATCACCACAGGACACCTTTTTACATACAAAATTCAGTACAAAGAATCAATCGATACATTTGACGAATCAGCACAAAAGTTCCAATTTTTGGTAAATGGACATTCTACGGAATTCGTAGGCCAGAACTTGACTTTTGTATGCAATCGTAGGCGCACACCCCTACGATTTCGCCATTTCGAAATCCTCCACCTCGTTTTTTTTTCAAGTTATATACGAATTTGTAGCAAACATAAAATTTCGCAGTTCATTTGTGAATTGACGAAATGGTCCTACGATTTTCATATCCAATGAGATCTCAAGAAAATCACAAATTGCCAATCCTCCTCTATCGTACACGTCACATGCCAAAAGGGAATGTGAGGCGTCCTAATGGTAATGCCATTCATAGCACTAGGTATGTCACGTTAGCAGTGCGCAAGTTGTGCTGCATTGCATTACTACGTAGTAGGAAGGAGCGATCGTTATGGAAGAGTTATAGTGATATGTTGATAGTCGAGCTGGACGCGTTTGCGAATATCAAGACTTTATGGAAATTCTTACTATTAATAGTATATGGGCCATAAGCACACAAGAGAAGTAAGTATATCTCTGTTATGAAGCAAGTATTGAACTATTTACGGGTCAAGTTGTTGACAGTGGCCTATCTACATTTCTCCAATTCAAGTGCACACAAGTGCATAAATCTACTTCAGGAGTGTCGTTAATATCACGTGGTTGGATGTTTACCTTTGAGGACCTTGACGTACTAGTATGTAGTATGTATGGCATTACATTACACCATGCAGAGGCACGTTGGAGTCGTCCGACGGTAGCTGATGCCTTTCAAGCGGGCAAGGTCATGGTGACGGAATGGATGCTTACTACAGTCAACGTTGATGTCGAAACTACTACCGTAGTACATGACTATGATATTCCATCGACGCATAATTGCACTCGTATCATGCAGCCTGCATTGCCAAGGACTATCCTCAATAGTGTTTCGTGATGAGCACGGATTTGTGATTGAATTATCCAATCACTGTACACTAGTGTTTTCATTGGTTAAATATGAAATCGTAGGCAATCTCCCTACGAATTCCATAAATAAGTCAATACAATGCCTCTACCTTAACGTTAAATCAGAAGAAACAAAGCAATTCAAATATTGAATATTCTATGCCCTTTCAGTGGAGGTCATTGAAAATAGTGGGGGGGCCCATATACTGTATTGTGCTTTTCACGTAATTTGCCCGTTGTTTAACTGCGTTAAGCAACCAGACGTTTAAAATAATATAAGCCCGATTGAAGGTAAAACAACGCTAAAACCAAGTTCTGCATTTACAATTAATTACTTTATTTCATCCGCTAACTAATCGAGTTACAGCACCAGGCCAACTTACGCAGTGCAACCACCAGTTCATCACGATACATTCCGTATTAGGATGTGAAATGGGAGTACTATACATCGTGTAGTTGATGTGAGCCCTTGCTTTCCACGCACAGTACTAAATGTAGTACATATCAAGTGTTGTAGGTATGGCATAGCTTTGACTCATTGGACAGAGCGACGACTAGCCTAACTATATCCCTCACGTTATAAACTACTCGGAGTAGTTAATGTTTGTAGTGATCACGGATGGGAGGTCATGTATGTGGCCATAGCTTCTTCAGTTTCATTGCGGCATGCACCTTGACGGGTTGACGTAAATAAAACAAGTTGTTTGTCAGAATGAAAACGGCAAACAACTTGTTTTACGAAAGTGCCTGTAAAATTCCATTCTAAGCTGAAGAACATAAAGAACATAGGTTAAATAAATTTACTAGTATTATTATAATAATTGCGATTGTATAAATTCGGCTTTGGGTGAGAAATCCCTGATGTGACTTTGCTGTTGTCCTACTCCAGAGTACGTAGTACAGTGTACTACAGTACTACCAGAGACGTCATCTTTACAGCACGTACGCTCGTGTCCCGCGCGCATCGCGGCGATGTATGCGAGTGTCCAAGCAGCGTTGGTTCATGCCATCATCACCAATGCGACTACGTCGATCACGTCTCCACCGTCCCCATCTTCAACTCCGCGTCCCTCTCGTCAAGTCGAGCTCGCATCGATTCCATGGGCTGCCATCGTCGTAGGTGGCATACCTGCCTTGCTGCTGTGTGCTGTCGTGTGCATGTGGTGTCGACGTCGCAGCCAGACAAGACAGCAGCGTAGATCGAGCAACCCATCGAATTCTGACGAGCAACTGTCGTCGAAACCTCTTGCATCGTCCAGCACAATCGGAGCCCCTCCATACCCGAGATTCTATCACCCCCAAGCTCCCAACGAACATGCTTCGCAGCCACCATCGATCCAATTGTCGTCCAACGCCAGCTCCGTCCCCCCTGTATTGCGTGGTCCGTTGTCATCGGCAAAGGCGTCCATGGAGGTGCCGCCTCGATACTACTCAGACCAATCCACCTCATTGTCATATCCACATGAAGCAAGGAGGGCAAGCAATGGCGCTCAAGGTCGCACTTCACTCGAAGACGTATGGAAACAATGGCCAAATGGATCGACGGGTTCGCGGTCGTTCGACACCCACGTGTCCAGCGCGGCAGACTATGTCGAATCGAATCCGTTAGCGCACTTTTCTCAGCCTCCTCCACCCGCAGCTGCATTCAACGGTGCATGGCAACTATCACATCCAGGAAACCGCCAAGACGACGTGTCGGATACGTTCATGTATGCGACATCGAGTTCGACGACGGCGGAGTACGGGTACGAGGCGACCATGCATGCTGCGCCAACGGCAGACTTGACACCATTTGGACGGGATGGTCCCAATCAAAGACCAAGTTATGCCTCGACCTGCATTACTGGAATGCCTTCACTGGATACATACAGGAGGTAAACAAACACTGTCTGTAATTAACAGTTAAAGGGAAATAAATATATTCTCTGCAAAAAGTACTCAATGCCTACTACTACAGTAGTACGTACAGTAAGTACTACTACACTGTATTAATACGTAGTACGTATTAATAGTAGTATTATTAATAATTAGTACTTTTATAGCACTACGTAGTACCTACTCCGGAGTACTCATGCCATTGCCTTCACATTCACACACCCAAGGAGGTTGCAAAG
The DNA here is from genome assembly GCF_000520075.1 of Aphanomyces astaci. Lineage (NCBI taxonomy): Eukaryota > Oomycota > Saprolegniomycetes > Saprolegniales > Verrucalvaceae > Aphanomyces > Aphanomyces astaci. Next base: position 270,683 of record NW_009798277.1, on the reverse strand, counting down.
GTGTATTTCCGAGCTGTAAACATGCGTGGCATTCTACCGCCGGCGGCTGCGCGAGTCTCGATCGCGGCTTCGACGGCTGCCCCGATCTCGACCGCCGTCGCCCCTTTCTCCAAAGAGTCGACGTCAGCCGTTAAGCGGCAACGAATTCAAGATCATTCGAGCGTTCATGACGATCGAGTGATCTTGAATGTATCCCGCTTCCCTCGTGCGTTCACTATTGTCGTGGTTGGTGTGCGTCATCGCCCTTTGCAAAGCCAACAGCTTAGCGACTGTGCAGAAATGCGCATTAATGATAGTAGCCCTCCATCGCCCAGCGAGGTTGCTCTGGGCCAGTTCAGGGCAATGAAAGGATTGTGTCCACTGTTCCGAACATAGCGCACAGCAAACTCGCTGGATGCTGACCAGTTGGCGGCGGGTCAGCAATTCGAATTGACTTTTGGAAATGGTGATGCAAGCTTGCTACTACAGTACACCCACATGTCAAGTTGAAATGAATTTCCAGTCTATGTGAAATGAACACGTTCGAAACACGACGATTTTCATATCAACATGAATTCTTTAACATTCAACTTGAAACATGGTACTTTGTTTCATATATATTCTGGTGAATGATTTGGATAAAGGAGGAAGATGGGTGAGGGAGGGTAGACATGATGATTGAATCACTATTGAATACTGAAGGGTAGTATAATTCATCACCTTATGGTCACTATAGTATAGTTGAAGTAAGTTTAACGTTTCATTTTGATGTGAACATTTTTCATGTTGAGATGTGAAACTGCACTTGTGAAATCTTATAATATTTCTGCATTTCACATTGACTGGAAATTCATTTCAACTTGAACGGGAAATGGTGTAGTTGAAGTAAGTTTAACGTTTCATTTTGAAGTGAACATTTTTCATGTTGAGATGTGAAACTGCACTTGTGAAATCTTATAATATTTCTGTATTTCACATTGACTGGAAATTCATTTCAACTTGAACGGGAAGTGGTGTAGGTCTTTCGCTGCGGAATACATTACTGGTATAACGACATGAGTTCTGTAGTCATTACCGACGCCAACAACGCTAACTACACCGCGCATTGGACCAGTTTACTACGCGGCGCCAACTGCTGCCTTTGTACAGCTTTGCCATGTCAATTGCCAAAGTATAGTCGTGGGAAATTATCAGCTTGGGTTTTGTATTGAATTTTGAAATGCTAGTAAATGCGAAATATCTTGAGCGATTTCGAATATATTGCACCATTTGAGCAATAACTTACTGCTTCTGTTTCGGTATTTCAGTACACTTGTAGAATTGATTAACAGTAAGTATGGTGCAAGTCATCTAAAGACTACAGATCGGCCATCCTCAGGAGGAGACGTTTTACTATTAAACGCCTCGGTTCTTTCAGTTAAACCCACGAAATCTTGACGTTAAATCATTATTAGTTACGTTTTTTACCTGGTAATTTGGTTAAACATTGTGAATAATCCAGATACAATGAAAACGTTCGTACGGATAAGTGCTGTATACAAAGACCAAGATATACTTGATACTCCTTTTCGACCAAAATGTACCTGGTTCCATATATCTCCGTACAGAAAGGCCGGTTGGTTTAAATTCTATTACTCAATCAATTTTTCACCAATCAAAAATCTGAACCGTAACTTCTGTTGGGCTTGTCCAGTTCTATCGTTATTACGGTATATTTTCCTAAATAATATCAATACAAAGTTGGAATAGCTGTCGAAAGTCAAGGCATTTATTTGTAGTCTTTAGGTGACTTGCACCATATATGACAGAATTTGAGAAGTACAACTGTGTATTTATAGCTGGCAAGCCAATGAACTTATAGCTGGCAAGCCAATGAACGTCAAGTTTCGTTTCCAACATTACGACGCCATATCTATTCAGTATAAGTGCTCCCAGCGACAAGACTCACCAGGCCAGACGAAACGTCATCATCGTCGATGCAAAGCGAAGCAAACCATCCTCCGCAACGTTTACATGCCATGGGGAACTGACAATTTCGATTTGTCGTGCGGACGTTTCTGTATCATTTCAGTCATGAAACGCCACGACGGAGTCTAATAAAACGTTTCTTGGCACGGGGTTATGAGGTATGAGAGTATTCTGCTATGCAGTTCCTAGTGAACTTTCGCAAAATTTGCATTTCAGTTCGAGTTAGCATCACATTTCAGTACAACGTGTTTGGTATATAATGACTTGTCAATAAGAATAGTATCAAACATTTAGTATTGATAAATCCTGAACTGCCAGAACGCACACTCCTCCACACATACCGGTATACAAGCTACTTCGCAAACGATTGTCTAGGACTATTCAGCTCGTCCTAGCACCAACTTTCCCACATATATCGAAGGGTTAATTGTATTAACAGTAAAGCATACCAAAATAATGTATAATGTAAATGACAATCTAATTTCAATGTTGACGTTGCAGGATGACTTCAAAAGCTGCAAGGACCCGGACGCGTCGGCTTTGGCCTTGTTCTCTCAACCTTGGGGTGCGACAATTGAGGTGCTTCGGTCATGTTCCACAGCCGTGTAGAAGCCGGTGAAGTCCAATAAATCAATTTTGGAGAGCGTATCCGACCCGTTCAAAGTGATGTTTGGAGAAGGTGATCTCGAGTTCATGAAAGGAGTATGCATCGACAGTACCATTCGACAAACTCGAGTAAAATGAAACTGTTTGTACTACTGATCAACTTTTGAGGGCAAGGTTATCCATTGCCCTCCATGTTCATTGAACCAAGCAGTAGGTATGTATGTACACATACACTGTAAAAATAGAAACTGTACATAACGATTGATTCATATATATGTTCAGTACACGTTGCATGTACACTGTTCTGATAATGTGTCTAGGTACCAGTGGTGTGAAACTGATGTACTGGGTCCACAGACTACGTCCGTCTTGGGTTCATATCGACAAAGAGGTCAATAGCTTGGTCTTTGTTCGTTGCAGTCTCAAGAAAGTTCACGAGCTCGGAGAGGCTCACCTGATTTGGGTCCCACGAGACACGGATATTTGCCCCGGGAAGGTACACCATACGTTGGACTATGAGGTCTCCAACGAGATCGAGTGGAATCTATTTGACAAAGGGAATGAATGACACGAGGCGTTCACTATCCCCCACATTGCTCATTGTGGCGGAGATGCCAGAGAGCTCATCAAAGCAATTGGGGAATGCAAATGATGGTAGATGAAGGGGTAGGATTGTTTGGCGACCATTTTTCGTCGATCGCACGACTTGAAATTCTTGTGAACTGGAGACGTTCCAGCTCGTTTCGAGGCCAGTTCGAGTGGTGGCGCGTGGTGTGGAGAGTGGGAGTGCATTGACGTTAGAGTAGTTGGTGTTTCAACCAGCGGTTCACTGACTCTTGGGTCAACCGGGGGAAATGGTGCAGCAGTGTTATCGCCCGTGTGGGCGTCATTGGGACTTGCCTCCACTGACATATCAACGTCACGACCTCTAAAGCGACAGGAGATGTTAGCGGGTCAACCATTCCAGCAGGACGATCGGACAAAAATTGAGGGTGTGATCGCCAAAAACCCAAATCGACGACTTCGTTAAGCAGCGCAGTCTCACGCACGACGAGAAGCTTGACATTCTGTGGCTTTAAGCTACTCTGTGTGAAGACAACACTGTAGATTTCGCTGGCACCATAGCCCGGCTGCTTGGTCGAAGTACACGTACTGTTAAAGCGGTTCTGGCTGAGTACATGCAAACAGGAAATGTCACAGTCGCAAATTTACCATCCAACACGACAATTCATCATTCACGCGTGCCAAACACACGTGAAGTTCGGGACCTTGTGCAGACTTTTGTCCGCGATCGATCTGTCACCCACACGCGCACTGTGGCGAAGGACGTTATCGCCTTGCTGCAAGATGCCCACGTGGTCATCGTTGCCGATGGAGCCAAAGACCACGCCGCTTGTCTACGCGCCGTTCAGCGCTTCTTGGACAAGCAAGGCTAAGGACGTGGCAAGCCCTCTCGCAACACAACGTATCGGATGGCCACAGCGCACGAGCAAGCCCGCGATTCGTACGTCAACTTCATGTGGCCGACAGTCATGACACTCCCCGGCGACCGGTGGTATACCAGGACGAGAGTTTTATCCACCACTACACCCGACATGCCGACAGTATCTACGACCCCACGGACACCGCAAAGACGAAGCCAAAGCTCAATGGTCGACGTTAACGTAAGGGGCAAATCTAAGCACACTTTTTCATCGCGTCGTGGTAAAAATCTCGTAGCACCGCCCTGATGAATCGGACGGAAATTCCAAATTGTGCTCTGTGAAGCTGAGATAGCGTGCTATCAGATTCCGTCTAATCTATCGAGTTTCATTTGCTTTTGGCATCGTTAAATCCGATTTTCTAAGCAGATTCACTGATATTGAGAGGTCCAATTGAAGGTGCATTTTTGTATCTTGAACAAATTATAGAAAAATGCATATTTTTTGCAGGGATAGGGTATTCAATGTTGGAAGGAAAATATTATAACGAGACAGGATATACAATTATACGGTCGATGCCTCTCGGGTGACATTTCCGATTTTCCAGCAAACATGACATGCAACCAAATGAACTGGACAGCCAAACTTGTTTCGGTATTATACTACTATCTCCTCGGAAGTAGACCTAATCTGTCCATCAGGCAATGGCATCAAGCCCTGCGTCGCTGCAAAGCTGGCCCACTACAAGGCAGTGTCTTGAGCGACGACGTTTCCCTTCGTACGATCCAGCACTCGCTGTATGGTAGCGTCCAG
>NW_009798277.1:252576-265796 GCF_000520075.1 Aphanomyces astaci | reverse complement strand
AATCTAAGCACACTTTTTCATCGCGTCGTGGTAAAAATCTCGTAGCACCGCCCTGATGAATCGGACGGAAATTCCAAATTGTGCTCTGTGAAGCTGAGATAGCGTGCTATCAGATTCCGTCTAATCTATCGAGTTTCATTTGCTTTTGGCATCGTTAAATCCGATTTTCTAAGCAGATTCACTGATATTGAGAGGTCCAATTGAAGGTGCATTTTTGTATCTTGAACAAATTATAGAAAAATGCATATTTTTTGCAGGGATAGGGTATTCAATGTTGGAAGGAAAATATTATAACGAGACAGGATATACAATTATACGGTCGATGCCTCTCGGGTGACATTTCCGATTTTCCAGCAAACATGACATGCAACCAAATGAACTGGACAGCCAAACTTGTTTCGGTATTATACTACTATCTCCTCGGAAGTAGACCTAATCTGTCCATCAGGCAATGGCATCAAGCCCTGCGTCGCTGCAAAGCTGGCCCACTACAAGGCAGTGTCTTGAGCGACGACGTTTCCCTTCGTACGATCCAGCACTCGCTGTATGGTAGCGTCCAGCTCCTTGGGCTTGTACCGACCACGTGGTCGGCCCATGTCGGCGCCAATCAACACTGACATGGTCAGGACATCATATTATGCAAGGTTTTGCCGCCAAATTTTTCAGGCCAGTGATTGGCTGTTTGATATACACCTTCAATTGGTCCGTGCACCTTAGATTGGTCCCTTACGTTATTGTTTCATCACTGGGATACTGGATGACTGCACGGACGCCTCGCACCTGTTGGGCCTCCACATTTTTGTTGGCGGGAAAAAGAACGGAAGAACCGTGAAAAACTACCATTCTATGTTCAATCACGAGTATTTCGTCAACTGGTTTGGCAAACTACTGGACGAGGTCGAGGAGCTTAGGTAGTCCTCTGCTGTCTTTGTCATGGACAACGCGAAGTACCACAAGGGGAAGCCCTCAACGACACCCAAAGGAAGCTGGATGACATAAGAGATGTCTCACCAGCCGACCTAAAGGCAGCGATGTGGGCACGACTAAAGAAGTACATTGACGAGCATATCTACCCGGTCATGGTGCAGATGGCCCAAGCGCGTGGTCATCATATCGTGCATGTCGCGCCAGAATTCTCCGAGCTGCAGCCCATCGAGCTGATCTGGGCGAACGTCAAGGGCACCGTTGGCCGAGCCTATACGTCAGACACAACGTTTCAAGATGTCTACAAGCGCCTCGACAATGAATTCTATCACCTGGACTCCGAGACCATCAAGTCCACGATCGACAACTCGACAGCCAAGCTCATTGCGCTTGAAAAAGCACTCTGCCAGGCGGAAGAGGCGGCTGCCATGGTCTCTATTGTATCAGGTCATAGCGATGGGGATAGTGATACGTCTTCATCATGTGATGAAAGTTCCGTTGGGTCAAGCGATGGCGGCGACTCTATCGCGAGCGACGTTGATGATCACCCATATTAGCCTGCCATGATTAATTCCTTGTAAAACATAATTTATTTGATGTATTTGTTGTCCCAAGTTCTGCAAATTTAGAAATTTCAGTCCCCATAAAGTAATTATCAATTGTGGAAGCTTAAGCTGGTGCCCTCGATGGTCTCGAGGACTGTCAGTACCGTCTAACAATGGTCAAACGCATCGACCGACCATTTTTGCAGCCTGAGCGTTTGTGGATGAAATTTCCTAAAAAAAATTGTTCTCCTTCGTTGCTTTTCTGTGCGAATTTTTTGGTAATGCCTTTGTCCCTTGAAACAGAATATTCTTCATGAAATGATGGTTGAAAGACCAGAATGATAGTCATTTTTCCTCTTGAATATCGATAGTCTTCAAGATTCAATAATTTCCTCTCTAGAATCTATTTGTGCCATTAAACACCAGAAACCTGGATGTGGTTTATACGTGCCATCTGATAATGTAGCCTTCAATTCTATTGGTCGATTTTTGAATGATGGCTGAATGACTTGCACATCCAGTCATCAGCATGATCATTGTTCTACACACCAATGCCTGACATCACCACTCAGCTGTACGATGAGATCACAAGTTTCGTCGATACTGAGCGAACGAGGAGTTTGTCACGAGACGAACGTCTATTGATTCTTCGCATGCATGTACAACTTCGACGTCGTAACGCCGTAGGTGTTTCAGAGCAGATTACACAACTGGTAGGTCAAAGCCTCCATGCTGTAAAGGAAGTCTGGTCGGAATATCTACGAGATAAGACTGTAACTACTGCTCGAGTTGCTGCGAATAGATCTAGCCGCAATACACGCATTCCAGACATCAAAGAGGTCTTGTCCATCATTCAGTCATTTGTTCGTGAGCGTAGGTCAACTCTCACACGTGTAGTGGCAAAAAGATGTTATTGTACGAACATGGTATTGTGAAGTATGATCCTCAAAACAAGAAAGCTGTGAATGCATGGTTGCGACTAGTACAGAAATACCTTGTAAAAAAGGGATTTCGACGTGGCCAACGAAAGGGTAACCATTCTGTTAAACTTTCTGACGCTGTGGCTAGTGCTAGGGATAAATATGTTCAATATATGACGACGGCTATTGAGTCTTCACTGCCTCGGCCGGTAATATACTTAGATGAATCCCATAATTCCTCATCATTATGCTCGTCATAACGACAGTATATATCACCCTTGACGACGCCACCGACGCCAAACCCAAGCACAAAGGACGGCGGTTGTGCTTCATTGCTGCGATCATGGCCGATGGGCGCGAGAACTCCAAGCTGTTAACCTACGAAGCCTTCGAAGGGGGTCGTAAGCAAACGAAGGACTATCATGGAATGTTTGACCTAAAGTACTTTGTGGCGTGGTTCCAGCGACTGCTTGATGAAGCCGATTCTCTGGGAAAGTTCAATGCTATCATCGTGTTAGACAACGCGAAGTACCACAAGGGCCTACCCGACAACACGCCGAAGGTCTCGTGGACGAAACGAAAAATGGCGGAGGCTTGCGAAGCCTATGGAATCGAAATTGACGTGAAGGAGTTCCGATCGACGCTTTGGGCCAAGCTGAAGACCCCTATTGCAGCGAACATCGTACCTGTGAACGTGCAGTTGCAAGGACCGCGGCCATGAGGTGGTCTTCACGCCACCGTACAATTCTGACCTCCAACCTATCGAGATGGTTTGGGCGTATGTCAAAGGGGCTGTTGGGCGGCAGTACAATACCTCGACCAAGTCTCGGACGTTCGCCAGCGGCTGGATCGTGAATTCGCTGGCCTACCGAGTAGCGTGGTTTTCGATTGCATCAATCATACCGATCGCAAAATGGTAGAAATGGCAGCCTAGCTGAATGCCGTGGACGATGTGATGCTGCTGGGGCCGCATTCTCGTCCGAGAGCGAAAGCGAAAGCGATGCCGACAGTAGCGACGACTGCGATTTTGCCGACTACGATGGTGATGTGTAATGCCTGTAATACTCAATTATTCTCAAAATGAATATTGTACTTTGCATAAGCACTCCAGAGGTTTAAGGTCCTGAAATTTGATAGATTATCCGAAAGGTCGCTCGATGCGTTCGACTACTGTAAGTTTACTGTTAATTCGAGTCGGACGCTTGCATCAGTCGGGCACCTCCAGAAGATAATATTCTCGAGTACCTTACCTGTAATACTATTGAATCACAGAGTCACTCTCTGGCGAGAGAATAACCTGTGCTATCCAATATAGACTCCAACCATTTATAGAGGTAATATTATTTTTGGAAGTTTAAAGCGCGCCGATGCGTCGCTCGTCAGGCATAGCCGCCATGGAGAACTCCGAATCGCTTTCTACCCTCCGCAGGCGCCCCATTGGAAGGCCAGTGTTCAAATACCGCCAGAAGAAGTTGCCCAAACAACACAAGAACACTGGTCGACTACTGCGAGCGGAAAGCGGCGATTGACAACTTTGACACCATGAGCATGCAACCGACGCTCGACGCAATGCACAGCAAGTTGACACGGTTGGCCCGGGAAAACCAAGTGGAAGCAGATCTACTCATGGGTAGCGAATAGCACAGTCATTGAAGCCATGGCATCGAACCCCAAGACAGTAGTCATGAAGTGTCGTCGTGTCCTTGGTACTGGAACTACACTCACACATGAGGTGAAAGAACAGCTTGTCACGTGGGTACAAGGTATGCGCAAGGATGGTGTGCCTGTCACGTACAGCATGCTTCGCATAATGGTGTTAGATGCGGCTGTCGACCTTGGTCTCAACGACGACGGGTTCAACACGCGCCATGGTCTTTCGCTTCGTGGTCGCAACCGTGTTGTTAGCAGACACCCGAAGGCGGTGAGGCGGTGATGGCTGAATTTATAGCCCTTGTCAAGCAGGTTGTTCTCGACGACGATCTCGACGTGGTCTACAATGTCGACGAAACGGCCGTCAACTATGAGTACTTAACGACCAAGTCCTTGAACCAACGAGGGGAGAGTACCGTGTGGGTGAAGACAAAAGTAAATATGACGGCGATGCTTCTTACGGACTCGAGTGGCAAGGAGCACCCGTTGTTCTTGGTGCTGAGATCAACCTCGTCCAAAGTGAAAGCGGTGGTTCATTTGGCGATGCGCAAGACTTCGGGAAGAGCCTGTGGGCCACGTTCGACCCCATGCAAGCGAAGCATTGATACCGTCTGCATAACCGTATGACATGGTGGAACTCCAAGATATCATTGAAAGTTCTGGAGTACCATTTCAGTAAACGTTTTGACTGAGCCGCCAAGAAAGTGCTGTTGATTTGGGATGACTTTTCAGCCCACTTTACCGTGGAGGTGGTGTCCTACGCAAACGAGCTGAACGTGATCCTCGAACGTGTCCTTCCAAATTGCACCTGGATCTGCCAACCTGCTGACGTGGCATGGAACCGTCCCCTCAAGGCACGGCTGCGTCAAATTGGTTGGACTTGATCCGTCGGCAATTGTTGGGGGCCAAAGCACGCGGCGTTCTATTCAAGCTGGTGCCGTCGTCACGAGAAACGATTGTTTCGTGGGGGGTGTCGAAGACCTGGACTGACATGGATGAGGCCATCATCCTAAATGGATGTGTCAAATACGGACTTTTGGACGGCGTACCTGCCCGCGAAGATGTTCTTGATGGTGTCGTCGATGACGACGTCTTGGGTGCCCTAATGGATAGTTGCGCCATTGAAGAAACCATTGACGCCGCGAGAATTTTCTGCCTTACCGATGTTGTTGACGGGTCAGAATTAACCATGATGCTTTGATACAGATAGGATCATTTACTTCTCAATGTGGAGGGCTGTGATATTATTTTATTCCTACAGTTTCTTTGAGTTTCGTTAACCTACACTCGATAATTTTAAGTCTGAAACTCAAGCTACCTTTACAGGAGCGAAAACGAGTTGACATGTATCAGAGGCGTTTATGCGGATTCGGATATGGTACATGACCGTTTGACAAAACATATGGGATTTTTATCCGGAAAGTGTTAACACCGGACACTGTCGTCACTTTTGTGTTAACGCCTGCCGATACTTGACAATGGTGTCGTTGTGTCTGCTGCCATCCTTGCTGTGACTGCTGCATGCTTAGCTGTCACGTCCACTGGCCCCCGTCACGAAAGTAACAACATTCTCACTGTAACTCACATTGAATTTGACTCCATGCTTGGTAATCTGGCGTACGAGCAGTGGTTTCTGTCCAATCTGCGGTGTGGCCAAGCCACGTTTGTCCAACTGGTCAGGGTCCTTCGTGCTGAAATGGTGGCCTATAGTTTGCAGGTGTCCTTACACTCTTTTGAAAAGAAAGTGGCAATTTTCTTGTATTTTGGGGGGTTCACTGGTGGTTAACGCGAAAAGGGTATGCAGCGTTTGGCGTGTCAAAATCATGGTGTATCAACATTGTTCACTTGTTTTCGTCCGTGCTATATAAAATGGCAAAACAATGGATTTGCATGCCGTCATCTGCGTCGGACTGGAGTGTAATTGAGCGTCAATTCCGAGAGAAACGTGGGCTCCCTGGCGTTGTTGGTGCTATTGCTGGGACTATGATCGATATTCAGCGGCCTAAAGACTACGATGGGTTTTATAATCGGAACGGTGACCCATCACTAAATGTCCAAGCTGTGGTGGATGCTTCAACGAGATTTTTGTCAATCGATGTTTGGCCGGGATCGTATTCCGACAAAAAAATAAGGAAGTGTTCTGTGTTTGGCCAATCTATTCGACAATGCATATCCCTTGGCTGCTATGTACTTGGGGACGATGGCTACACTTTGTTCCCATGGTTAATTGTGCTCTATATGCCCCACGAAGGAAGGTGGTGGTTTGAAAAATGCGATTCAACTTTAAGCATTCCAGTACCCCAATACCTGTCGAGTGTGCGTTTGGTCGACTGAAAGAACGGTTTTGGATTTTAAAGTGCACGATGAGTGAAGTCACGTTGCGTTGAGCCGTTTCGCACATTGTGGCCTGTGTGGTGCTTCACAATATGTTCCTCCAATCTAATGATGGCCTGTTTTCGACTCCCAACAACGAACGCGTCCAAAATATCTATTTCCAACCGAGCGATGAAACCGAAGTGGAAACAAACAAGGTGCTCCGCGCCGTAGCTGTGACCAAGCGAAAAGGAATATCAAGGATACTGGATGAACAATAATAAATGTGATTTATTGTTTCAACAAATATTCAAGCAATTTAGAAATTGCGTTCGACTGTTGCGTAATGGCGGTAGATTGCGTTTTGAGCGCAGCTACTACATCAAAGATGATGCTTCGTGTTCAGCCACTACAGGTACAACAGGGGCAGGTGCAGGCTTGGTATGAAGCATCTCTTCCCCGAAAGAAATAAGTCCCTCCTTAACTGCAACAAGCCCCGCCTCCAGAGCTTCCGCATGCGTCTTCCCTTTCGCATTTGGTTTTGTTGGCGGGAACAAGTAAATTTTTCCTTTTTCACGGCAGTGTCTTCAACGTCAGAGGAGTCGCACGATTCCTCCGCCTCAACATATTCAGCTAAAAATATGTAAAATAATAACGATGAAATCGAAAATATATATGTCAAGAAAGAAATTCCTTCATCCGTGGAAAACTTTGACTCCCGGCGAAATCCATCCTTGGATCCCCAGTACTCCAACATGCACGCAAAATGCGCTGGGGCGTTGACAACAAAGTCGTTCCATGTCGGCCTGGGCAGTGAAGGCTGGGTCAAGGCTTACTCCGATATCATCTTGGTAAACTAAAATTATAAAAATCAAGTTTTAATAATAATAATAAATACAAATACCTTGTCTTTCACCTGCTTGGCAGAATAAACCCGATCGACAGCAATGCTGAGCTCATTTCGTACGCCTCCTTCTTCTGGTTGTTGTTCTTGGAGTCGAATCGATTGGCGAGTTCGGTTTTATAGCGAAGAAAGAAGAGACGTGCCACGCTGTCGTCGCACCACGACGCAGACTTCTTTTTGCCCATGTCGTGCGCACCACCATCGGTTATTATGGTGGACGGGCCACGACTGCTTCCACTTCGGAGCAACAGGCAAAGAATCGACGGCGTTGATGTTCGAACTTGCAGTGGACATCAACAAAAGCGTCGACAGTTGTGTTGTGGCGTCGACGAGCCATCGACGCCAGAACACATCCGTTTGATGGCGTGCCTGCCATCTGTTCGTCATCCGAATATGGGCAATGAGACACGAGCACCAAATATTTATCCCACTCTTCACATGCAAAAAGGGTCGACAGGCGTGTGGAGTCGACGTTCCCCGACAAGGGCCAAACTAGACGGTACGTCATGACGTCGACAGCAGTTGTTCGAGTGCGTGTCGCTCGTCGTGTGCGTACGAACTCTTTTACCAGTTCAATGTTTTGCGTCGTGTGTAGAAGCCGTGTTCGATGCACAGTGCGGATGGCTGCAGGAGTGGCTGCTGTCACCGTCCCAAAGTCACTCTATTCGCACCATACGTCACGGACGACCGCAAAGTTCCACCCAATGACTTCAGACACTTTCTTGGGCGCCGAATTGTCACCCCGGCTCATGTAGAAAGCAAGAAGTCGTAAGAGGTCGCGGGTAAGCGTGCGTCCACGGGCCATTTTGACGAATTCCATGCATGTAAGCGATGTTGTATCCATGATGTTTAAATCGCAATGAAGGATTCCATCGTCGGGGAGCCATCGTCAGGCAGGCAGCAATTGCTATCTATATTTAATTTTGCAAGTAAATATTGTGCTTTTCACTCGTTTTGGCTATTCACACCATAAACCTGGGTGTTTGTTACGTCGACCCCAGTGCTTTAGATAACGTGATTTAGGATGTCACGTTTGTTTCGTTACAGAATGTAATTATACGGAGGTCGTTTATGCAACTCCCTCGCTTTTGCACATTTGTGCAAATCGAAGTTATATCGCTATTCTCGGGACCAAATTGCACAATTCACTGGTCATCATGAACAACTTTTGATATTACAAGTGACACACAACGAAGACATGTGCCGGAGTTCTACGGAACAGCAATGTACGTATGGTGCCACATCATAGAAAACCACGCCATCTTCTTGTTACATGCAGGTAGCATGTCCTACGCGATAGAATAAGAGCCAAGGTGTTTTGGTCACTTCAGCATCACATGTAATTATTATTGCTCGGAGTTATTTGGCAATTATATAACCCCAGTGAATTAGTTAAAACACCAAGTATTTATTCAACTTTGTAACACAGTTTCATCAGAAGTACCAATCTTTTAGCCACGTAAAGCCGACGCCAAAACAAGTACAAAGCACAATACATACTTAAAGTACCTCCGAATCGTTACTTTACGTTACCTCCATAAATTAATACTCAAAATTGCCCGATTTTGTACAAGGTTTTGCAGGGTATTTGGTTGCAAGGTCAAATTTGCACCCATATGTTTGTTTCATCAAATAATTCAAACGGTGTTTTGTGTTGAAGGATTCCGTTCTTACAGGTAAATCCGACTGTAATTTCTGTATATACATACGTTATTTCATATAGAACTAACCTCATTTGGAGAAATACAGCGTCTATTTCTATTCGATGTTGTCGACCACTGTGAATCGTACAATCCATCTTGAGATGTGGGGCTTATAATTATTGTCGCCGTGCACCTCCATGAAGGTTTCCATCATCTTTTGTAGCGTGACAAATGTCTTCACCAGCGCATTTCATAAATTGCACATTCCACAGCACCAATGAGTTTCTCGATTGAACGAGTTCTCTTTGGCACTGCAGGCTTTGAATAGCATTAAAGAGACCTAAATCTAACACGATGAAGTCTGGGCTATTCGGAGGCTGGTTTGAAATGCTGATACGATTTACTCCGTGGACTTCAAAAGATGGGTTTCAAGCGCAGGTGAGGGCCAGAAATGTCGTTCTGTATATGCACACCTCGATGTACGCCACACGTTTGTGCGAACTTGGCAGCAATTGCAAGTACCACATTGTTAACAACGCAGTCAAAATAGACCTGCGAGTTCGCAATTTGCAACTGACAACAAGAGTCTCTTTTGGATGATTCTTACTATTTCTAGCCGCTGGCACAGGTTGCACAAACGGCTAATTCCGACCTTGCCGTCGAATTCTTGTCGAAGGTGCGGGTTGTACTGTACCGGGACGTGCAACGGAGGTCAAAAACATTACTTTCGTAATGAAACGCTTGGACTTGGCAGCACGATGGGCAAGCTCTTAATCTTAATAGACGTAGAATTTTACCTTAACCTGGGTAAAAGAGAACCTCTTCTCATCGATATGCACTTGATCGTACATATTATCAAATATGTGTCTCCCTTTTGACCCAGGTAAGAGAAACTCATGGCAAACCATTGTCGTTCCGTCGTGTTGGTGTCGGTCAAGAACGGCCTGACGTGGCTTGAACGCGCCATGGGCTTCTTGGTCGCTGCCATGTGCCGCATGATAGTTGTGTTTGGTATGCCACTGTGGCACGCCAGGGAGCGCAACGTCTGGCGATCTTCTTGGGGTACGGCCTTGATAATCGCTTCAATTTCTTCGGCTGATACCTGGAATTACCCAACATAGTAAACTCATGAAAATTTATACATCTCGCCATTCATAGTTTATCGTGTATATATCCTTTTTAGAGGCAATCCATGAGTTTTGGTAGCGATGTCGGCTACTGGGCACCATGGAGGAGTGAAAGGCGTGTACGTGCCCAGAGTCGAGATATGTTCATCCTGTGAGATTTCAAGTGTCGAGCCACATCTCACACTGCACCGTATGGAAGCTGGTCTTTATGAAAGCGTGCGAGAAGCATCTCATAAGCACCGCGGCGCTCGTCGTCGGTGAGATTTCGTGGGTGGCTCACACCGCCCAGGTTCGTTGCTGAGCGGGCGGTTGTGGGTGAGGGCATAGACAAACACTGTAGTAACACATGGTGCGGAGGGAGGGTATCAAATTGAGTTATGACTATCTGGCGCAAGAAATTGATGCCTCGATTCCTCCTTGGCATTTTTCCCGCCCCATAACTTTTGACCCAGAAGGAATTTTTGCTCACAAAATATCCCTCCAATCAATGCGGAGATCCTGCGCTTTTCAATACTCCAATCAGATGTGATATCCGAGGAGTTTTAGAAAAATTCCACCAATGAGACGAAACTGTAACGATCTTTGCGGCTAGAGAGAGTAGTACAACGTTTGGCGGATTTTATGGTGTTCGCATAAATCAAGGGGTTAAGGATTTGGGTCGTGACCAAAGTTTCTCGGCGTCAGCCAATCAGTAGCCGCCTCAGAAAACTCGTCGGTTATTTGGGCACCCCTCCTTTCACTGAATATTTCCATTTTACGTGACCCAAAGGCGCCCTCTCACGCGAAACCAACATAGTTGAAGTCGTTTAAAAACGATCGTACCCCAGTAACGTATTTGACCTACAGCCAGGCTGCTAACTAACTCAACTTTACATTTTGTCCAAAACTCCTCACTTGGATTTTGGTCTTCGCCTGCCTTCGCCTCGCCTACCCTACTCAAAAAATTACTTAACCCCCTGGCATTTCTGGCATCAGACATCAACCTCGACAAGGTGTGTCAGTATAAATTTGGATATGTATATTTAAATACCAGTTTTGTGTAGATCTAGAGTAGGTTCTCATGTGTGTACAGTCCCATAGCAAGCAACTGGCGGAATCGGACGATTTTGTCGTTCAAGTTGGCCCGTACGATTTAAAAGCCTGATACACCATGGGCCTCTCGATTCCACAAAGCGCCACAAAAGTACCCCCGTAACTTCGTTTCGGCTGATGTTCTAATGCCAATACGTCGTTACAGAAGGCATAAGTATATATCAAGTGGGATGAAGTGCTTACTTTGAATATCAGTTTTTCACCATTAGAATCTCATACATCAGGCCCTAATTAGTACTTATAAGTGCTAATTAAATCATGGTGTCTTCAGATGCGTAAAGCTGGCAATCTTTCCTTGGGGGACTCACGGCATTGGTTGAGGTACATGGCACTTGGATCCTTGGTTTTTTGTAGCTCAGTTTGTTTGTGTGGCAAGCTGACGCGTGATCTAAGTGCATCAAGTCGAGCGTTCAAGTCGAGCGTTCTATATCCTTGCGATATCGACAATGAGAGCAGCAGGTACACCATGAGGACACTTAGGACTGTCTTGCTCACGTTGTACTGTACATCATATATCGCCAAAGCCGTATTCCGTAAACTTGCGACTAATTGGTAGCAGCAGTGTTCAACTGTTTCTGGTATACAAAACTCAAGTTCGTCTTGGTACATACCAGTATCGAAAGTCACTAAACGACACATATCAGCGTAACCCGGGAATAGATAACATGTGAACACACGGGTTTCGGGGTACAGACTAGCGTTCAATATACTGTAACTGTTACGATTAGGGATAACACTGATTAATGTTACACTTAGTTACAGAGTATCTCACCCATTCGACGAACAATGGAGACTGTCGGAAATGATTACTATGTAGTAATTCATAGATTAGAGACTCGTTCACAGTGGAGTCCGGAATTACCCAAACCCCTCCGCTTGAATCACATGCATGTTGTTTTGCATTTATAGTTAACCGACGTTTTACTTCACATTGAATGAGAGTGGG
Source organism: Aphanomyces astaci (assembly GCF_000520075.1). Classification (NCBI taxonomy): domain Eukaryota; phylum Oomycota; class Saprolegniomycetes; order Saprolegniales; family Verrucalvaceae; genus Aphanomyces; species Aphanomyces astaci. Next base: position 253,732 of record NW_009798277.1, on the reverse strand, counting down.
GTCTTCGTAGTAAGTCAAGTGACTTGCGTCGAAATGGCATCTCATATTCATGTGGTAAAGAGGACGAGGTGGTGATAATATGAAGGGATAGACTTGCAGCTATGAAATTGGGCCAAATTCGCAATAAGAAAAACGAAGAAAAAATATTTGACATGAGTGGGATTTGAACCCACGCCCGAAGACTGGTGCCTAAAACCAGCGCCTTAGACCACTCGGCCATCATGTCACTTTTTTCAACTTAAAGCCGAAAGATATCACATATCTCCACACAAAGCCTTCGGAGGAGCCCTTCAAACATCCGTTTGAAAATTGGGCAATACCCAAAGCCGAAATCCGCTCGACACTCATCCACTTGCGCAATCTGATGCGACCAGTATACCCCCTCGTCGCTGATACGTACTTCCGCCTACTGTTCAAACTCCTTCCCTTCCAAGCGCGTTTTTGGTTCCTGGAGCACCTGAACCCGAACATCCAGCTATGTCCGTATACCTACCTGCTTTCACGTCGAACCGGCATGCATGCTATGTTCTCGTGCACGACAATTTCCAACTCGAACCCCCTTGGCAGCAGTTTGGGATGACGTTTACATGGCACACAATAACGAATCCCCGGCGCCTCACCCCTGCACCACCATGGCTGCCAGACAGAGAACTTCTCGTCCAAATCTGGATTGTCACAAACACTATATACTAGCTGTGGAAACATCGATGCAACACGCGCTTCCGCAACGCTGCGCCTCCCAAGAGGGTATCGCTTGTTGAGACAATTCTACGACACTGGACCACACAAGTCCGAGCATGGCTACGAAATCCCACCACATCCGACGGTCACGCGAACATGGCACTCATTTTTGAAATGATACTCACCCATCCAAAACTTGCATGGTTTGTACGGAAATACCCGTGCTACAAGGCACAACCACCCCCGCCAGAGTTCGACGACATTCTCAGCAAACATCACAACTAGCCCCCGACACGAACAACACTGCAGCCACAGTCACCACAACATCCACTACGTCACATCACTATGTCTACCCAAACATATCCAACATCACCCTGCCACCGCATAACAACAACTACCACCACACCATTGCCTCCACGCAATTTTCAACAACACCGACACATCGCCGCCTACACACGACACCAACCAACATCAC
>NW_009798277.1:205002-237940 GCF_000520075.1 Aphanomyces astaci | reverse complement strand
GTGATGTTGGTTGGTGTCGTGTGTAGGCGGCGATGTGTCGGTGTTGTTGAAAATTGCGTGGAGGCAATGGTGTGGTGGTAGTTGTTGTTATGCGGTGGCAGGGTGATGTTGGATATGTTTGGGTAGACATAGTGATGTGACGTAGTGGATGTTGTGGTGACTGTGGCTGCAGTGTTGTTCGTGTCGGGGGCTAGTTGTGATGTTTGCTGAGAATGTCGTCGAACTCTGGCGGGGGTGGTTGTGCCTTGTAGCACGGGTATTTCCGTACAAACCATGCAAGTTTTGGATGGGTGAGTATCATTTCAAAAATGAGTGCCATGTTCGCGTGACCGTCGGATGTGGTGGGATTTCGTAGCCATGCTCGGACTTGTGTGGTCCAGTGTCGTAGAATTGTCTCAACAAGCGATACCCTCTTGGGAGGCGCAGCGTTGCGGAAGCGCGTGTTGCATCGATGTTTCCACAGCTAGTATATAGTGTTTGTGACAATCCAGATTTGGACGAGAAGTTCTCTGTCTGGCAGCCATGGTGGTGCAGGGGTGAGGCGCCGGGGATTCGTTATTGTGTGCCATGTAAACGTCATCCCAAACTGCTGCCAAGGGGGTTCGAGTTGGAAATTGTCGTGCACGAGAACATAGCATGCATGCCGGTTCGACGTGAAAGCAGGTAGGTATACGGACATAGCTGGATGTTCGGGTTCAGGTGCTCCAGGAACCAAAAACGCGCTTGGAAGGGAAGGAGTTTGAACAGTAGGCGGAAGTACGTATCAGCGACGAGGGGGTATACTGGTCGCATCAGATTGCGCAAGTGGATGAGTGTCGAGCGGATTTCGGCTTTGGGTATTGCCCAATTTTCAAACGGATGTTTGAAGGGCTCCTCCGAAGGCTTTGTGTGGAGATATGTGATATCTTTCGGCTTTAAGTTGAAAAAAGTGACATGATGGCCGAGTGGTCTAAGGCGCTGGTTTTAGGCACCAGTCTTCGGGCGTGGGTTCAAATCCCACTCATGTCAAATATTTTTTCTTCGTTTTTCTTATTGCGAATTTGGCCCAATTTCATAGCTGCAAGTCTATCCCTTCATATTATCACCACCTCGTCCTCTTTACCACATGAATATGAGATGCCATTTCGACGCAAGTCACTTGACTTACTACGAAGACCCCACTCTCATTCAATGTGAAGTAAAACGTCGGTTAACTATAAATGCAAAACAACATGCATGTGATTCAAGCGGAGGGGTTTGGGTAATTCCGGACTCCACTGTGAACGAGTCTCTAATCTATGAATTACTACATAGTAATCATTTCCGACAGTCTCCATTGTTCGTCGAATGGGTGAGATACTCTGTAACTAAGTGTAACATTAATCAGTGTTATCCCTAATCGTAACAGTTACAGTATATTGAACGCTAGTCTGTACCCCGAAACCCGTGTGTTCACATGTTATCTATTCCCGGGTTACGCTGATATGTGTCGTTTAGTGACTTTCGATACTGGTATGTACCAAGACGAACTTGAGTTTTGTATACCAGAAACAGTTGAACACTGCTGCTACCAATTAGTCGCAAGTTTACGGAATACGGCTTTGGCGATATATGATGTACAGTACAACGTGAGCAAGACAGTCCTAAGTGTCCTCATGGTGTACCTGCTGCTCTCATTGTCGATATCGCAAGGATATAGAACGCTCGACTTGAACGCTCGACTTGATGCACTTAGATCACGCGTCAGCTTGCCACACAAACAAACTGAGCTACAAAAAACCAAGGATCCAAGTGCCATGTACCTCAACCAATGCCGTGAGTCCCCCAAGGAAAGATTGCCAGCTTTACGCATCTGAAGACACCATGATTTAATTAGCACTTATAAGTACTAATTAGGGCCTGATGTATGAGATTCTAATGGTGAAAAACTGATATTCAAAGTAAGCACTTCATCCCACTTGATATATACTTATGCCTTCTGTAACGACGTATTGGCATTAGAACATCAGCCGAAACGAAGTTACGGGGGTACTTTTGTGGCGCTTTGTGGAATCGAGAGGCCCATGGTGTATCAGGCTTTTAAATCGTACGGGCCAACTTGAACGACAAAATCGTCCGATTCCGCCAGTTGCTTGCTATGGGACTGTACACACATGAGAACCTACTCTAGATCTACACAAAACTGGTATTTAAATATACATATCCAAATTTATACTGACACACCTTGTCGAGGTTGATGTCTGATGCCAGAAATGCCAGGGGGTTAAGTAATTTTTTGAGTAGGGTAGGCGAGGCGAAGGCAGGCGAAGACCAAAATCCAAGTGAGGAGTTTTGGACAAAATGTAAAGTTGAGTTAGTTAGCAGCCTGGCTGTAGGTCAAATGCGTTACTGGGGTACGATCGTTTTTAAACGACTTCAACTATGTTGGTTTCGCGTGAGAGGGCGCCTTTGGGTCACGTAAAATGGAAATATTCAGTGAAAGGAGGGGTGCCCAAATAACCGACGAGTTTTCTGAGGCGGCTACTGATTGGCTGACGCCGAGAAACTTTGGTCACGACCCAAATCCTTAACCGCTTGATTTATGCGAACACCATAAAATCCGCCAAACGTTGTACTACTCTCTCTAGCCGCAAAGATCGTTACAGTTTCGTCTCATTGGTGGAATTTTTCTAAAACTCCTCGGATATCACATCTGATTGGAGTTTTGAAAAGCGCAGGATCTCCGCATTGATTGGAGGGATATTTTGTGAGCAAAAATTCCTTCTGGGTCAAAAGTTATGGGGCGGGAAAAATGCCAAGGAGGAATCGAGGCATCAATTTCTTGCGCCAGATAGTCATAACTCAATTTGATACCCTCCCTCCGCACCATGTGTTACTACAGTGTTTGTCTATGCCCTCACCCACAACCGCCCGCTCAGCAACGAACCTGGGCGGTGTGAGCCACCCACGAAATCTCACCGACGACGAGCGCCGCGGTGCTTATGAGATGCTTCTCGCACGCTTTCATAAAGACCAGCTTCCATACGGTGCAGTGTGAGATGTGGCTCGACACTTGAAATCTCACAGGATGAACATATCTCGACTCTGGGCACGTACACGCCTTTCACTCCTCCATGGTGCCCAGTGGCCGACATCGCTACCAAAATTCATGGATTGCCTCTAAAAAGGATATATACACGATAAACTATGAATGGCGAGATGTATAAATTTTCATGAGTTTACTATGTTGGGTAATTCCAGGTATCAGCCGAAGAAATTGAAGCGATTATCAAGGCCGTACCCCAAGAAGATCGCCAGACGTTGCGCTCCCTGGCGTGCCACAGTGGCATACCAAACACAACTATCATGCGGCACATGGCAGCGACCAAGAAGCCCATGGCGCGTTCAAGCCACGTCAGGCCGTTCTTGACCGACACCAACACGACGGAACGACAATGGTTTGCCATGAAGTTTCTCTTACCTGGGTCAAAAGGGAGACACTTATTTGATAATATGTACGATCAAGTGCATATCGATGAGAAGAGGTTCTCTTTTACCCAGGTTAAGGTAAAATTCTACGTCTATTAAGATTAAGAGCTTGCCCATCGTGCTGCCAAGTCCAAGCGTTTCATTACGAAAGTAATGTTTTTGACCTCCGTTGCACGTCCCGGTATAGTACAACCCGCACCTTCGACAAGAATTCGACGGCAAGGTCGGAATTAGCCGTTTGTGCAACCTGTGCCAGCGGCTAGAAATAGTAAGAATCATCCAAAAGAGACTCTTGTTGTCAGTTGCAAATTGCGAACTCGCAGGTCTATTTTGACTGCGTTGTTAACAATGTGGTACTTGCAATTGCTGCCAAGTTCGCACAAACGTGGTGCGTACATCACAGCCTGGTTCATAGAAGTTGCATGCCTGACTCGTAGATCTCGTTGTGCCTTTGGCACATCGACCGCGCCATACGAATGCGCGCTTTCAGCACCAACATTAGCTGCCGAGGTTTCGACGGGTAGCACGATGCGATGTGCCATGTAGTTCATACATGTAGGTACAAATCTTTGGATACCTTGATCGGACTGCATCAGTAATCTTGGTCGTTTCCAAACGTCGTAACTACCACGCAAGCAGCGAAGACCCCAGTTCGCAAGCAAGTCGAATCTTGAGCCCGTTCTTGAGATAATCAAGCGTCATTACAAGGATCACTCGAACTTCCGACGTGTCTATGCAAATTTGGGTTAATCGAACTCCAATTGTTTGCGCTTGTGAACTAGTGAACCTAGGGCGGCCTCGGCATAGTGGTGCACACTAGGTTTAACCATTATACTTAGCCAGACCGTTTTCTTTGAGAAAGAGATACGAAATCGATTAATCTTTCCCACGAAACGATACGATAATTAAGAACATTTCGAAGTCGAAGCGTGTTGTTTTGTGCGTTGAGTCCACAACGCATTCGTTGATATCCATCCACCATGGCAGCAACAATGTCCACAACTTCAGGTAAAATGAAGTACACGATCTCAACAATTCATGTGGACAGCGGGTGAATGGCTCCACTGTTGCTCTGCTCCAAATCATCCAAGTACAACACGGCAGACTTGTACGCCTCCACGTCCTTGTGGCAAATTGTCAATATCGTCTAAAACAGGAATACTAAAATCATATAAATCAGTGTACACATTACCTTCCGCCATTGGTATGCAATTTGTTGGGCCGATGGTAAGAGAGCCTTATAAACCATATGGTAAGAGAGCATTTTTGAACCAGATAGTCACGCAGCAAATAGTCTCAGATTTGTCTTGGCGTTAACGATGTCGCTCGTCCCTGGATGTATTTCACAAGATCTGACGGCAAGAGAGCATTATGAACCAGATAGTCACACAGCAAACAGTCTCGGATTTCTCTTGGCGTTAATGATATCGCTCATCCCTGGATATAGCGCTGAGTGTTACTTTGGCTGGTGTCGAGCACTTGAAACCATACATTTATCAAGTCCGGTGAGTGTTAGAGGCTATATAAGTATACTTCAAGCAAGGTAGCAAATCCACAACTCTACGCAGAGTAGTACGCAGTACTATTAATATTAATATTACTACGTATGGTGCACTCCACCTATAAACCACCTACTTTTCACAACTCACGCGGGACTCTATTTCGTTGCCTCAGCTTAATATTAAAGTTTAAAAATGCATGGAATCCACATAACAGGAAGAAATTTTGTGCCTCGGATCTACTGGGGGCTGCGGGAAATCGCAAAAACTGGTTTGGCTTGGGCAAAAGTAGCAAAACGTAATATTATTTTGAATGAAAAGTCGGACAAGTCTTAATTCAAATGAATGTAAAATGTTTTCGAAACGTAAACAGCCCAGTTTACATTTTGTAAACTGAAAATTCAATACTTTGACCTAAACAATCCCTACCTAAACTGTGGTCAAATCCTTCCATTTTTTTTGTCCATAGACCTCTCACCAAGGTTTCAACGAATATGTAATCAGATTCATGAATTTCGTGTTGGTTCACGTGAAATCATATCGCGAACATTGGAGTTTCGTCAGTTTCGTCAAACTTCAACCTTAAATACCCCAACCTAAACCTCCTTGAATTTCATATCGCTTTGGCTCGTATGACAGTGCGCAACGTTGAGATTACGCTCCCAGATTGTTGAATGAAAATACGTTAAAATAGAGTTAAAATTGGCCACGAAAGTGTATCAATCGTGTCAGTTTACAAAATACAGACACCTGTTTACATTTTGTTTACTGCCAAAGTATTTTATTTTCGTGTGAAAGTCAACCTGTCAAATTGAATACGGTTACGTTTTGCGAGTTTTGCCCAAGCGAAACCGGCTTTCGCGATTTCCCGCAGCCTGCTGTAGAATTGATAAAGAAATGAGAATGAAATTGACTTTAGCCGAAACTTTTTATAGGCAAATACTACACCATTTTTCGTTTAAGGTCAGACTATTTCCGGTATATTTCGTCCAACGCACAACTGATTCACGCCATGCGCGTTACGTTCGCCAAGCATTCAATATATTTGGTCCTGACCTTACATGGTTGCAGTATATTTCGACTAATGTCCGGTATCTATCACCCCACAGCCAGTATATTTCATACGTTGTTCAATATATTTCAAATGATGTTCCATCTATTTTGATAAATCGACGCAGTAATCGACGGAACGAAGTAGCCAATGAAATTTTCAAAAAAAGACCTTTCGACCAATCAAATTGCAGGCGTATCCGGTGCATTGCCAAGTTTCGCCATTTCACAAAGAGCTCAACGTTGTATCGGACAGGAGTCACAGTGAGTATATTTAGTTCAAGTAAAATGACGCTCGACGATTTCAGTTTGATTTGACGTCGTTCGTCGAATCTACCGAAAATACCAAATTTTGCTCGAAAGTACAATACTTCAAATATCTATGATTTAGACAAGTATCCACCACCTGCGATTTACTTGATTTGCTTCGAAAATCGAAATAGATGGAATATCATTTGAAATATATTGAACAACTTGTGAAATATACCGGCTGTGGGGTGACATATACCGGACATTAGTCGAAATATAATGCAACGAAGTAGGGTCTGGACGAAATATATCGAATGTTAGGCGAACATAAGGCACATGACGTGAATCAGTTGTGCGTCGGACAAAATATACCGGAAATATCCTGAACTTAAACGAAAAAATTGTGTAGTATTATAGGGAGATTTCGCCAATTCAAATGTCAATCCGTACCAACGTTATGGTGACTTGTATTCGTACTAACTATCGGACGTTTAACGAATAGGTTTAACTGTAAAGACGTATTTTTGTAAGTCTGAGTTTTACAGTGATCGGCCTCATCACCAGCGATTAGGTTTACACATAAATATTGCATTTGAGAGAATTCCAGCAAATAGGTTTTATGGTGAATTTTTATTCGTGGGGCATATATGTATATTGATTTACGAAGGTATCATTTTTGTCCAGCTCCAGTTTACAGTAAATCTTTAAACCAGCAGTTGACTAACTTTCAATATTACTGATATCAATACAATTGGACTGTAGTGCTTCCGAAATAGTATTTTAATTCGTCAGTAAATGTCGAAATATGCATGCTCTTTGGTACTAATTGGATATATCTATTTCAATCAAGAACTCAGCAACTTCGAATGAGACTAGGTTACTGATCAAAAATGCAGTAGCCGATCACTTAAATCCTATGGAACAAACCAAATCGATCAGCAAACACGTTTTATTAATGGTATGCATCCATCATCTAATAGTTGCTGTTCGAACGATTCATCGATGGACTGCAAGCGAGTAGCGCGGTTTCGGTCAATGGACAATCTCTCTTGGCGATTCAAACGATAGCGGTGTTGAGCTTCACTGCGCTTGCTCTTCTTATCATTCTCCATCTGCTCGTAATGAGCAATTACAGCCTGTAAAACCCTTCGTCCTCCGCGCGCAATGGCATCAACGAGAGGTGGAAGTTCGTCAATGCGAACGCCGTGCGCTGGATCGTGTTGTACTTTTTCTCACCCCAAGTGTACGTAGCCAACGAAATCTTCCAGAGAGTGCACACGCGACCGAAAAAATTCTCCACATCCACGCGATCGGAGGAGATGTCGTAGTTTCGATCCAGGCTCCAATACGCCGTGCACCAGACGTCGCTTCGGATGAATACCCCGCAGCGAGTGGGCAATTCCGATGTAGCCCATGTCGACCAAACATCCCCACGACCCGCGGTACTGCGCACTCAACTCACCTTAGTCTGCCACATCCTGCTCACCCGCCGTATTCAACAGGTTGGTCGCCTGAACGGCAATTCGGGTGTGAAATATCGTCGACAGGTCGGACACGGATGGATCTCGAATCAACTCGTCGTAGAGCACAGGTTAAACAGCGTGTAGGACGCGCATGACGAGCTTCTCGAAGGTTGGTGCCTTGTACCCAAGGTGAGCTGCGTGCTTTTCCCATGTTGAAAGTGTTTTAACACGGTGAGGGCCATAAGGAGCGCGTCCTTGGGGCTAGTCGTCGAACGCCGGCCACGACCTTCCATCCACTCAGCGTTCATAGCATCGTCCACCATCGCCCACAGCGACTCGAACTCAGTGATAGTAAAGTTGGTCATAGATGTAATACCCTCAGAGCCCAAGTCGATCAAGAACTTCTCCATAATTGGGTTTTCGGGGGTCTCCTCGCTGTCGTCACGCAAGTGTGAGTAGTCACCAAAGTCATGCAGGCATGACTTAAGATAGGATTGATCTCGCACTGCTTGGTCTTGGAGACGGTTGAGTACGGCGTTGGTGTTGACAGGCATAGCTGGCGAAATGGAAAGTGAGAGGAAGTGAATTGCAACAAGCTGATTCCCCCCAAAGGTGCAGATTTGGGCGACAACCTCGATGGTGTGGATATATGTATAACCTACTTTGTTTTTTAATGCAGGTTTTAATCGAATCTCCTTAATTACATTTTTGGCGAAACTTGCACTTTCTCTCGGATTCTCCTAGCCTTTACATGAAATGTACTCATCTATGGGATCTCAAAGATTTTATCATATAACGTAATATTTCGGTCAATACTTTGGTAGTAGGTTCACTTGTGGTGGGATTTCTCAGCGATTACATAACGAACTCATGTTAAATTCATCGTGCTTGCACACCAGCTTCGTCAATGCCACCATGAAATCAACTTGCACACGTTTTGGGTACAAACAGGATCGATTCACCTCCGAAAACAATGCGAGACTGCTCAAGAAAGTTGTGGACTTGGTAACTTGTCAGTACAATGTACGAAGAATCAGGTAGTAGGAAAATTCCGAATAGTATGAGTGGGTGAAATTGTAATACTACATCACTTCGGAGATCGAGTAGTTCGTCGGTTAGTCGATCTCTAATCAAGTGGTGAGTTTTATTGGAAGTCGCATAGGTTATTTCCAATCTATTTGATCTGCCGCTCATTAACCCAACTACTGATCATAAGGTTTAGTGTTAGGCGTCCGAGTCACTATCACTGGTACCTTCAGATGAATCATCCGAGGAACCAACTACTTCATCCTCATCATTCGCAAGGAGTAGCTCATACATGTCTCGAGAAGCTTGTCACAGTGCTGTACACAATTCCACATCACCGCAGACGGCAGCATGGCGAATGCCGAATACAGCCGTGCCCGCACATCAGCGAACAACGAACGTATCCACGGTTTACTAAACCCCAACGTCACCTTTGACTTTTGCCCACACCATTTAGATAGATGGGTCTTAATGATGTGGCGGCGTGTAGACGACACAATGTCTACGTTCACGCGCCATGGACGCAACGATTTGCTCGACTTCTCTGGTGACCACAGGTTTGGGACGTGCCCATATCGTTTTCTTCAGGTTATGAACCTCCACATAAATGTCATAGAGTTGGCATGGGCTCAAGAGGCCCGCCTTGCGTCAAGTTCCCCGAGGCGTGTCAGACGGCAGTCCCTTGTGATATTTGGCGTTATCCATGACAAACATACACCACGCTTGTCCATCCTTTCGACTTCGTCCATCGCGCGCTCAAACCAGTTGACGAAGTAGGTGTAGTTGAACATCCCGTGTTCCTAGGTTTTGTACCACCTTGAAATCAAGGCCAACCAACGTTAAATGCGATGGGTCCACGGCCATGATACCCGCGATGAAGTAGAACCTGCGGCTCTTTTGTTTCTCCTTGGTGGCGCCATCATCCATTGGATCGTAGAGTGAGTCCTGGTCGTAGTGATGGTGGATATGACTTTCGTCTTTATAACTTTCGTCCATAAAACGACAGATGTCTCTGGTGCCAGTTGGGTCATGTGCTGCACGTATGCGCCCCGAGCTGGTGCGTATGCGCTCAAAGTAGTGAACGTGGCGATGGACGACACAAAAAACGAATTTTACAAATGTACGAGCATGGTGTGAAAATATAATACGAGTAGTTGGAATTTTACAATACCAAAGCAAGTGAGAAATCATATATTTAGTCAAATTTACAGTTAATTGCGTTTTGGTGGTTGCATTTATATACTTTGGCCAGTAGAATTTAATTAAAAGCATACAAGTTTCAAGCCAAATGAACTGTCCAGAAATAGTTGTCGTTTGAAAGTCATGAGGTTCAAATTTCTGGTGAAAAATTGACTGCAAATTATCAAGTGATCGTTTCTTTGGAGATTCCCTTGTATGCGTTGGTGTGCAGCCACCCTTAGTGTACCAGTCAGTATCCATGACAACACGCTTTCACACTTTCCTCACCGCTTTGAGTAGGTACTGTCATGATCGCATCACGAACAACCTTACGACTACTGGCCCAGGCGTCATTGGTCAATGGAGATATTTTATTCACAGTCAATAAGTGCAGTAAAATTGGGCCGAAACTCGTCGAAACTCCCAAAACTCGTCGCGGTTGCAACGTTAAACAAATTGAACCATGAATGATATCATATGCAATCAAATTCACTCGACTCGAAATGCAGCAATTGTATAGGTAGAAGCTCAAACCGTCCAGGATTAAGAGTAAGATGCCGTCCAGATTATCGATGTTTGAAAAAGTCGAATGGTCAATTCGGAGGGCCGCGTTTTATAGTTTAACGTCCTGTTAAACTTGACAGTGAATTTATCGCGAGTATCATAGCCGTGAATCCATCGCATTCAACGTTGGTTGACCTTGATGTGTTTCAAGGTGGTACAAAACCTAGGAATGAACCAATGGATTACGCGTAGAACCAAGTCAAGTGACGCAAATGGGTGAGCAATTGATGGCCAATTTGGCTACAAATGAGCGCATGTAGTGTGGATGGGTGAAGAAGTCGCGTCGAACTATGCACAGTGATCCATTGGCGGGTGCGAAAGTAGGAGGAGCCAGGCATCGGATTTGTATAGAGTGGGACAGTACGTAGCGAGAACCAGCTCAAAGAGTGCCAGAGCCTCTTCGCCTTGTACGGTTGATGGGTCTACGTTGGTGGTAGATTGTGAATAAAGTGAGAAGCTGGTCACGGGTAGTGGGACGAGCAAGTGAACAGTTTTTGCATGCGATTGCTGAATGTGGTGTCCCGCGCACAAGACGTAGCTGCAGCGTGACGATACAACTGGATGACGTCTGAAAGACCAGTGGTGGATGCAATTTCGTCGAGGGCCAAGAATGCTGCATGAGGGACACGATTAATGTGAGCCCATGTGTGGTCGAGTTTGTGGGTGGTGGTCAAGTGGGAAAGTGTTGGAGTAGCGTGCACCGACGCTTTTTGGAGAAATGTAAGTGGATCAATGGCATTGGCCCTTTGGGTTTCCGTCTCAAGAACGACCACAAGGTCAGAGAGGGTCGTACGGTTGGTGTCCCATGACACTCGTTTTTTTCGTTCCAGGGAGGTAGGTCATGCGTTGAATAGTGAGAACGGGTGGTAGCGTTTTGACGAGAGGAAGGAATGCAACAAGCCTCGCCTCATTTCCAACGTCACTCATGATGGCGGAGACACTGGAGAGCTCGTCAAAGGAATTGGAGGCCGGAAGTTGCCGCCATTCGTCATTGTCCATGGCCAGCCGGGCGGTCTTGTCGAACAAACCGAACTGCCAACGTATCTGTGAGGAGCCGTCTATGCGGTGCAAGAAAACGCCTGGATGGATGAGCGGGTGTGGGACATCTACCTCCGTGAGTTGCTCCGATATTAGATCGAAGCGCCTTCGGTTGTTGTTGTGGACAACTTGTCAGCGCACGTGACGGCCGGGGCCTGCCAGTTTGTCAAGAAGGGGCTGTTTAGTGTGGTGGAAGAGCTGCCCCCCAACTCGACGTGTACATGCCAACCAATTGATGTGGGTGTCATGGGCCCTTTAAGGCGAAGTGCCGTACTGAGTGGCTTCACGAGACCAAGGTGACAACAGCTGCTGAAAAAGGGTAGGTTGGCCATCGTGCAAAGAATCCTAAAAGTATGGGAAGCTATCCCATCGGTGATGATCACACGTTCGTTTGATAAGGCTATTCCACGCGAAGAGCCGTAATAAACTACTGTGGTTATGTGTTCGTCGTTGGAGGTTTCCGGGTATAAACAAACACCCTCCTGAATCCAATGGAATTGTCCACTAGGCAAAATTCGCAGGTATCACGGTACACTCATGCGTGATTGGCTTAAATCATCGGTCCAACTCCAGAACCTCTCATCTTAAAAACCACATATTTTTGTGTAACTGTCTGGCACTACCATACAATACCATAGATATACACAATGTCAACTGTGGGCGAGTTCACCCACGGTTCTCTGTATACAGACAAGCCAAATCGTAGACCCTCTAGCACAAGGAGATCAACTCAACGACAAATTTATCAACAGCTTTCTCGTGTGGTTCCGTCGAGCGCGGATACTGCGAGGACGGAGGATGATGGTTAACAACACCCAGTGTCTTTCTCTCTTGTGGCACTACACAGCCACAGTCCCGGTACCCCTGAGCATGATTCAGATTTGGCAGCGCCTCATCATCCAGTTCATCCTTGGAAGAAAACACCCCCTCAACCACAAATATCACGCACTCATCTCATGCCGCTATCGACCATGACAAAAAACTCGGTTTGGCGATCCCCCAAATCTAACGAACGCTCGACAACAGCCCATTACCACGCTGCAGACGCTCGCCACACAGTTTGAACCCGACTATCTCAGCTGGACGACGCTACCTACTGTTTTCTTCGATGAGGCACTTGCTAGTTTGTGCCCACCACACCGAATGGCGTTCCTTTTGTTGCGCCAAACAACAACACCAGTTTCCAGTCCCTCGAACGACTCCCCCCCTACTGGCTCGACACCTGGAAATTCTGGCACATCTTGAACTGACCCTCGCGCACACCACCCTGGACCCCACGTGACCTACTAATAGCACCTTTACGGCTCAGCTCCCACCCCAAGGTGCACTTCAATCTCACATACGAACACAAGCAATTGCCATTAGCCTACGTTCTACGAGCCCATCCCGATTAGCTACGCTGGCTTGTTACCAACCATCGAGTTTTCTGACTCGAGGACCTTGTGACCTCCGCTTGTACATGGCCAAGCTTGGAGGAATTTGGCACAAAAAATCAACGTACAGCTGAACGCTTCCCTTTCCCACAACCATGATCTTTCAACCATGTGTACAAGCTTCTCACTACACTGTTGGACGGTATCATACCCGACATCAACTCCCCGCTCTCTTGAACCCAGCCACCCCACCATGTCACTTCCCCTTCACCATCGAAACACACAGGGAACCCCCATGCCAACATCATCGAAACAACCACAATCATCCACTACTCCACATCGCTGCCCCCATCCACGACTAACCAACAACACCCCAAAGCCCACCACAACCAAACCACCACCATGTCACTGCCTACATCTGCGCTAACCAACACCGCTATCTCCGCCACATCACTAAGCAACACCACCGCACCGCCATCTCAACCCGCCACTAGCTACCACCACCACAGCGCTATCTCCACCCACCACTAACCAAGACCACGACATCGCTACCTCCACCCACCGTTGCACCATGTCCACCCTCCAACACCTTCACCAACTACTCACTGCACCACATCACACAAAACCACCCATCCTAACCGCACCAATATCACCGCCACAGTGCTGGCATAACCACTACAACTACCCACAACCAGTTGTCCACCCCACATAGCCACACTGTCGGCACCCACCACCACAACCACCACCAACAACTTGTCCACCCCTCACGCACCACAACCAACACCTTCCCGCCGCAAGAAGACGCGGCATCAATTGCCAAATCTCCAAATAGAGTTCCTCTCCAAACGACAAAGAGGAAAGTCTGGGTGAATTATTTGATTTACTACAGCAACGCATTGTTACAATAAACTCCCACTTGAAATCGACAATGACCATCATGTCATTGTTATAATAAACTTTCACTTCACATCACCAATCATATCACTTTTCTTTTTGCTCCGTATCGAACAACAGTAACGTACCAACACTCTAGCGATTCCCAAATATACCCGGTAACCCACAAGTGGCTCACGGCGCCCCGAGAGAGTTTTGAGCACAACGGAAGCACCACGTTCGCGCGCAAGCGCGGCGTTCACTCCTCACCCCGTCAATCCCATCATCATAGAACACCCCATCATGGCCACGCCGTGCACCGGCCGTACCCGCATCATCGCGCACCTCCAATTCTTCCCACGGGGCCACCTTGTAATGGACGACGAGCTCAGCCGCTGGGAATATCACCGAAGCCACATGGATAGCATTACCGCGTTGCTTTGTTTCCCTCTCCTATCCTACCTCCACTGGAGGCCTTATTACTCCAGTCTCCATCAATTCCATCACATCAAGGCTACCAAGACCCCACAGGGACCAATTGCATTGAGAACACGCTACACCTGAACCAGTCCTTTCGAGCACCGGTGCCCCACTTGGGCAAAAGATCAGGGGCCGCCCAAAGTTGCCCCCACACCCAAGGTTACACCCACACCCACTCCCACTCCCACATCCGGCCCGTGTCACACTGCCGAATTGTTAGCACGTTTCCATGCACCATCCCGATACCATCACCCCCCAGCATCATCCCTTCCACCGCCATACACTGCCGCCTCAGGTCGTTTCCTGTTCACGTCCCCAGACGAACCACGACGTCCAAGAAAGTCAGCCAAATCGAGGCTACCGTCATGTCCACCGCCTGGGCCAACAATGACGCCAATTCCATTCGTTCAGCCCAACCTGGGCGATACAGCTACGCAGCCACGCAGCCACATCCTTCGAGTTTCTTTTCACCTACCCAAAGGATGTGTCAAACCAGCACCCCACTGCTGCGTCAACAAAACGGCCCTTCAAGAACAAACACACCGGCACGGAAGTGCCCTCTTAACACCAGCCCACATTGTGCGCAATCACAACAGAGCCGGTACTGACACGACGCAAGCAATTTCCGTTCCAAATCCGTCATTGGGTCATCCCCCAGCCGTACACTGTCAAGACCGCGATTCTCCATCGGGCTCCGTTGACCATCAAAGTTGCTCAATGTCCATCGACAATGAACCGCCCAAAAACTGCAAATCTGCGTCTGAATGTGTTGCCTCCTTCCCCAAGATCTACGTCCCACGGATACCTCACTCGTTTGTCAGCCTTGACAGGCAAAACCTAGAACAGATTGCGCACGTGTCCCACCGAATTGGGTTTTCTACTCTTCCAGCATACCTGGAACACTGGTCAACGCGTCCCACCAATTCGCTCTCCGCGGAAACCAATCATTGGACTCACTTGTCACTAGTGCCCGTGCTAGTGGACGTACCACAACAACCGCCAACAATGACTCCGCAGTGGACGCCCCCCCCGTTACGTCCGCTAGATGAAAACCATCTAGTACGCGGCCGAGGCCATTAAGTGCCCGCTGAGTGATTGTAACTTTACAGCGTAATATTAATATCAATACCAACACTCTAGCGATCTTTCGCCAAAATGCCCGCCGAGTCTGCTGTCCCCAAACTCGCGCGAACTTCCCCCGTCCGTCCATTGATGGGATAGATGAGATCATGGCCTTCCTTCGCAATGATGGCCACATAAGTGGATGACTATTGACTTCATCCAGGTGCGGGTGCCGTACCACCACATCGTGAAGAAGTCCACCTTGGTCGTCGACACGAGCATCACCTTCGCAATCAATCTTCCTGCTAACTCATTCGCACCTTGTGGGCTTCCATGCTCGAAGCCACCCAAGCGCCACTCGTTCACGAGGCTTTTCGTGTGAAGGCTGGCGGTATCACCCAACTCAACAAGATCCCGGGCACCGTGGAGGATCGCCTTCATGGTCACCGAAGACTGACGCAAACAACTATATGGTCCATCGTACTCGGCGACAAGTCGTACGCCTTTGGCAAAACCCACTGATTCTGTGTAAACATCAAGGGCACTCGCTCGAATTTTCCGATTCAACGCGTCGTTTGTGTACTTCATGCTTTGGGCCCCGAGGTCATCAACTTCGCCCGTCGCGAAATTACGGAGTATGGCCAGAACATTGACCACTGGCGTGTGTACTTCGCCACTGACAACATCCCGCAGCAGTTGTTGCAACTAGGAAAGTCGCTTTCCTTTGTCACCGTGAACGGTTTCAGTTACTCTGTGTTTTGCAAGCAATCTCATTTCGAGCGCGGCAATCGCGAGTTTCAATCCCTCGATGTTGACATGATCCCCCCAAGCACGAGGACAACTCGATATTATGTTGAAGACTTGAGCTTTTTGTACGGATGTCGTTGATTTTCGGTATTTTATCCGTATCACGATGATAAAGGCATGGAGGTTTGACTGACTCGTCCAAATCAAAATAATATTTCAGCTGTGCACTATATAAAGATCCAATTTCACAGTATATTTGTTTAATCGTTAACAATGTAACGAAATTGTTTTGCATGCTGTTGTGCAATGTATCCTGTTTTAGAGGATACGGGTGGCATTGTTTTATTGGAGACATTTCGACGACTATAACGCAAAATATTTCGCATGAATTGGCCAAACAAATCGAGAGATACATCACTGGTGCCCTCGATGGTCTCGCGGACTGTAAATGGATGTCACATCTTGAAATGTACTACGTACTATTGTGCTTTTCATATAGTTTGCCCGTTGTTTAACTGCGTTAAACAACCAGACGTTTAAAATAATATAAGCCCGATTGAATATAAAACAACGCTAAACACAAGTTCTGCATTTCAGCAGAATAAAACAACGCTTACTTTATTTCAACTGCTAACTAATCGAGTTGCAGCACCAGGCCAACTTACGCCGTACAACCACCAGTTCATCACGATGCATACCGTATTAGGATGTGAAATGGGAGTACTATACATCATGTAGTCGTAGTGCGCCATTGCCTTCCACGTACAGTGCTAAGGTTAGAGCAGATCAAGAGTTGAAGGTATGGCATAGCTTTGAATCATTGGACAGAGCGACGACTACATGTACTGTAGCCTAACTATATCCCTAACGTTATATACATTACTCGGAGTAGATAATGTTAGTACTGTAGTGATCACGGATGGGAGGTCATGTATGTGGCCATAGCTCCTTCAGTTTCATTGCGTCAAGCACCTTGACATGTTGACGTAAAGCAAGTTGTTTGCCAGAATGAAAACGGCAAACAACTTGTTTTACGAAAGTGCCAGTAAAACCACCTTCAACCAACCAATCATCGCATTAGATGAAGTAACTTTAAACAACGCACCCAACCGTTATTCAAGTTACTTTAGACATTATTTAAGCCTGAGAAATTTTTAAACAATGAATTTAACCCTGGAATTGCCAAAAAAGGTGCAAAGCACAATACGAAGTACTATTAATATTAATAGTAGTAATAATTTGATTATAAAGTGAAAGGTCTGTGTTCGGTTGTCAAGAATCACTTCACAAAATTTGAAATGCCTTCCTGTAAGCGGAGGGAGATACAGTATGCAAATTCTACGGTGACTAACGAACGTTACTCGGAAAAAGTGATCATATAATTTGGTCATTTACGTTAGCTAAGGTTTAATAACCCCACGTCAAGTTAGCAAACCAACGGACATGTATCTATGTGCTAACGTTACGCTTGCTGCTTGTGCTCGTCCTTGTTGTCATCTTGATCCTTCTTGGGTTCCTTCGCCGGCGGGTCCAATATCATGCGGACATTGAACTTTTTATATTGGTGAAAGTTGGTCACAACGCTGACTCCGCACACATTTTTGAAGATTTCAACGACAATCACGACGTGGGGGGCCGTGAGGTTGACCTTGTGCTGATTGCCCACGACATCGACGCATGCGTTGATGATGTCCATCGACACGATGTTGCCCGAGTTGCGTTTGCGCACTTCCACGGAAAACTACGTCGCAGATTATTGTTGATCACAACAACAGGATGATTGTGTACTTGGACGCCGGACGTGTCTTTGAAATGGCGCTCGATGAACGGTGTCGCACATGCCGTAATGTCTTCCACGCTTGGATAACATAGCTTTTCCAGCGGAATCATGCGTTGAATGAACCTACATACATTGGAACGTATGTACATGAGATACAGGGGAAGAACATGAGATACAGGGTTTCGGGGTTTCGGGGTTTCATGAGATACAGTGTGCCTGACGATCTTGGGTGGCTGGACATACCGAGAAGAGAACTCCATAGTCTTTTGGACTTGTTCGAAGATGTGGTCGATAACTTTCTTCACGTCCATGCTTTCGTCGAGGAATTGCACCAGAATGATACCTTTGACACCCTACAGTATATCCACCAAACTGATGTCACCTGATATCGCGGCTTGGAGAGTGAGGATATACCGAATCCAAAGCAGAGAACCGGCCGGTTTTGCGGTCCTTGGCGTCTTTCTTGAGGCCGGCAATCTCTTCTTGAAGCAGGTCGGCCGAGGTCTTGGTTGGCTTGGACTCGTCATCGTCGGCGGTAGCAGCATTGTCGGCAGCGCTCGCGTCCACCACCTTGTCGTCCTTCATGGGGTACAGCACATCCGCAGCCTAAGAATAGAGAGACATGTCCATGTCGTTATGCGCGTAGGGATGCGAGCCCGTACGTCGTTCAAGATGTTGAGGATGTCCTTGACGCATTGCCGCTCCTTGGTCTTGTCGCACGTGACCAAGACAGCGCTAAAGCCCTTGGCCGTCGATGCCACATGGCGCTTCTTCTACATGGCGGTGAGAAGATTTCTTGCATGACGTTCGGCTGCAAGGACGTACATGAGAAGTAGAGGCGCTCCATTGCGGTTTGCGCTTGTTGCCAGTTGATGCGTCCGTGGACATGCTCTTTTGTTATTGCTGGTGTTGCGCTCCAGCCAATGAAAACACCGAATTGAAACGTACAAAACGTTTCGTACGATTCGAAACACCGTTCGAAACGAGTCCCAGTATCCGGAATTGATCGGTTAAGTGCGTACCTACATAATATTATTGTAGTGTGAATGTGGTAAAAAAATACCAAACCACAATAAAGTATTCGCACTTAAGAGGAATTATTCGTGCTCAACGAGTGGCCGCTGCACCGTCAGTCAGTACGAAGAAGCAAGCATTTGAACCATGGCCAAGGGACACCACCTCGCGCAAGATGCATTGAAGACCTGGTGGTCCAAGTACTCCTACGAGTCCGGCCGCGTTGTGCGCCAATTGAGTCCGTTTGAGCAACGCCCCGTGGACTACCTCATCCGCACCGCCCCCGAAAAGGCGCTCCGCAAGGTGCAAGAGAACTTCTTCCCCCTCGTGCCCAGCTTCTTGTTGTTGTGGGGCACCGTCGCGTGGGCTGTCGACGAAAACGACCGCCACCACCGCGAACACTGGAGCTAAACTGTGTGTCCCTGCCTGTGCAGACCCACATGAATTGCCCCCTGATTAGACAGCAAGTAACACGACAGGTTTGCCCGCTGTGGATGTTGATTAACTCTCTCGAATACAGTGCAGTCCTTCCTATCGCCAGTCTTTGACCCGAAGCGACATCGTGGTTGAACTTTGTATCCCGCTGGGTCCCGCCACGCTTGTGCCAGGATCACTGGTGTTGAAAGAAGCTCCACCTGATACCTATGGATCGACGAGTACTTAGGGACTTTAGGCCAACAAGGCCCAATGAGGCTCGTCAGTTGGTTATCCATATGCACAAGAAGGCGCACGCACGGTATCATGGGTAGCAGCTACATGCACAGTGCGGCGCGGCACATCTTGCACCCTTCGCCTTCGTCATTCTCGCTATTTAGGGATTTTCAGGCAAGAGGCCGCGGCAAAACTTATTTAGGGCTATTTGCCCCCTTGTTTAAGGATTTCCGGTTGCGCGTGTAAAAATGATTTCGAATTTGTATCGAGCAAATATCCGGATAAACAGTCGCCCACTAGCCGGATATCTTTCTGAACAACCTTCAAAGTTCGACCAAAGATGAGCTCAGCCGACGCCGCCGAAGGGGCAAGTGCGCCGCCACGCCTCGCCAAAGCGGAAAGCACTGTTGATGCACCTCGCTCCACCCTTCAACCGAACTGGAGCTCGGCCATGCGTCGAACGTCCCTACATCGATCGGAGTCCGATGTGTATCTCCAAACAAACCACGAAATGCTGGCGCAACCGACATATGCGATGGACCACAAGACCGAAAAGCAGTTTGCATCGGAGATGCGTCACGCCCTGGGGATCGTCGACAAGTTCTTTGGGTCTTCCGTCCTCCAAGATCACTCCATCCCCCGCGAACTGCTCCTGGAAGCGCAAGGGTTGGTGTTTCTCACGGTGTACAAGCTCGGGTTCCTCGTGTCGGGGAAAGGCGGCAAAGGGTTTGTGATCGCCCGCACAGCGAACGGCTGGTCTGCGCCTGCGTTTGTCGGAAGCGGCGGTATCGGCTTCGGCATGATGGTGGGCGGCGAAGTGGTGCATTACATTGTCATTTTGAGCTCGCGGAACGCCGTCAAGACGTTTACCCGCAACGGCCAGGTCCAAGTCGGCTCGGAATTGGATCTCGCGATCGGTCCGCTAGGTCGCGCCGCCGCCGCCAGTCTGAACGTCGGACGCGGCGGGATTGCGCCCAACTACTCGTACTCGCACTCGATGGGGTTGTACGGCGGCATTGGCCTTTCCGGCGCCGTGATTGTGTCCCGGAAGACCTTCAACGACAAATGCTACGGCTCCCACGTCCGAGTCAAGTCAATCCTGGCCGGGGAAGTCGCGTGTCCACTGGCTGTGCCGCTCTGGGAAGCGCTGGACGCGGTGTTGAACATCAAGCGCGAGTATGTGAATGGGTTGCCGGCCCCAAACCAACGCGAAGCTATCTGCCATGAATGCGGCCACCCCAATAAGACCGGCGCGCGGATCTGCGAGCGCCCAGAGTGCCAAACGCTCCTCGTGTTCTCGGCAGGAGTTCATTCGGGCAAACGAAGCGTTGGCAAGCTCGTGCTGTCGCGAGGAATGCATTGATATCGGAGAGGGTGTTACTAGTTCAAGATGGGGTCGTATAATATGCTACAGGTCCTCTTGAATGTTCATAATAATAATAATACATATTATATGCATTTAAAGAGGTTTGAGCAATTACCAGGTGAGATACGAAAGACCGTCAAAATAGTTCGACGTTTGAAGATTTTGAGCCTGAGGCTGTCTACACGCCAATTTCAGCTCATCACGTAACGTTAATGTCATCGTTGCTTTGGATGATCTCTCGAGTTTGTTGTGATCTACTACTAGTAGTAAATAATAAGTGCACTACTTATTAATAGTACTTCGAAGTAGTGTCTTGATATGTCTTGATATTCCGCTCTGTGATATAAAGTGCTATTTCGAATCGCATGGGGAAGTTTCCTCGTCCCCCCTCCACATCTATTGTTGTCTGACGTAACGAAATACGTTTTATGTAGCAATTCGAAAACTACACGTTTAAACTACGATGTGCCAGTTGATGCGATGGGTTTTTACAGGTTTAAACGAATAACGTGTTTAACCTCATCCATCGCGTCGTCGTCAGGCCAACGCACCTGCGCCAGAGTTTCGTCATTTTGAGATATTTGAAGATGGCTGACCCTTCCGCCGCTGCCAACAAGTCCACCGTGTGGGATGAGCACACCCAGACCTTCCATGGGGGCCAGGATTGGAAGTTCCTGAACAACTTTGTCGAGGATTTTAGCGTCACCACGAACGGCCTGGGCACGCCGGCGTCGGCGCTTCAAGCGGCGACGGACGCGGTCCACACGATCCACCACTACCCGCCGGCCGACTTTCAACCGGCGTTGAGCCACCTCTCGTCATTCTTGTGGCCTAAAGACACCGAACTGGCCAACATGCCGCTCCTCTTGCTCGGCAACGGCGCGTCGGAACTCATCGACCTCGTCATCCGCAGCGTCCCCGCCGGTGGCATGCGCGTGGGACCCAACACGACCCAGTACAAGGAGTATGAGCGCTCGGCCGCCGCCGACGACCGCGCCATGCTGGCATCCACGGACGCGTCCGCCAAGTTGACGTGCCTCGTGAACCCGAACAACCCCACGGGCGACTACTACTCGCTCGCCCAAATCAAAGCGTACATTGAAACGTGCCCCGACAACCACACCGTCATCGTTGGTACGTCATGACCTCCAATTGTGAATATTCCACCTACAAATGTGAATCAAACATGTGTAGACGAAAGCATGCAGCCATGGGTGGGGCCGCACTGGCGTTCGGATTCGCTCATCCAAGAGCGCGACTGGGTGCGACATCTTAGCGAAACGCGCAAGTTGGACGTGTGGGTCATGACCAGCTGGACCAAAATCTGGTACTATCCTTTCAAGCCAAATCAATACATTGAACTCTTGTGATTGTCTTCAGACCTGTCGATCGATTTGACCTGAATTTGGATTGGCCTTTGATTACCCAAAATGTTTGGACTCCTTTATCGATATTTTCTTTGTATTAATATTATACTGCCTTTAGTATTTTAAATAGGGGTGTCTTCGCCCCATCACACTAATTGAAGTCACACAGTTTCCTGCAATACATCTGATTGGCTCAATCAATCCTTCTGCCGAGTGTTGTGTACATTTGGTAGTGTCGATTCATTCTCCAGTATACAGTTAATGAGAATAAACACAACACGAACATCCCAGGATGCACATGTATCAAGCATCCACACTATTTCTCGTCATACACCAATTCCATGTATTGATGCGGTTCTTCAACCTGATTGGCTCAGTGCTCAGCCGTACATTGTTTTGAGCTGTCGAACACCGGCACTAGCTGTGTTATTGTCCATTCAGCCAAACTTTGGACTTTTGTGCTGATTTGCCCACTCCATCGATCATCATCGATTTTTTGTACTGAATATATTGTGAATTCGCTATAAACTTGCAAAATTCGCCTGGTTTGGTTAATCAATATTGAATCACACCGGATTTCTGATTGGTTGAATATACTTGTCATTTCTGTAAGAGCCAATCAAATCCACTCAAAGATTGGATTAGCCAATAGACGGGGTCTGGAAATTCGTATCGAATCCACAATATATTTTATATGTATACAAACATAACTTGGTGATGATGCCCATCACTCGAATGTTGAAGTCACCCATTGATTGGTCGTTGATGGGTTGAACTGATGATTTCCTGCAATCTGATTGGCTCTGTACTTTTTCGGCGCATTCTTACTACATACATTCGGCCAACAACGATGGGATGGGTTCGTTAGGTCGTGCACTGGTCTTCGCATCGGCAGCGTGGTGGCGCCCACTGCCCAGCACGCCGCCAACATCAAGCGCAAGCAGGTGCCGTGGTCGCTCAACTCGATGGCGCTGGTGTTCTTGTCTGCGGTGGTCAAGGATGAGGCGTACTTGGAAGAGACGTGGCGCGTGACGCCTCTGTGGCGCGCGAACTTGCTGACTCAACTCAACCGCCGCTTTCCATCGTGGGAAGTACATGGCCAGCCGTACGTGCTCGTAGTAGTATTCCTAGTGACTTGACTAGTAGGTAGTGACAAATGTTTGGACGTAGGTACTTGTCGTGGGTGTGGGTAAACACCAAGAACGAAGCCACGGCGCTCCAAGCGACCGCCCTCGCCAAGCAGCATGGCGTGCCCATCCGCCACGGTGAACCAGGATACAAACTCCCGACTTTCATTCGCCTGGCGGTGCGCAATCCCGACCAAGTTGCTCATCTCTTGGACGCATGGAAGTCCATCTGGGAACAGTAAACACGACGATCACCCTAGCTCGATAATGCTGTGTATATACATACATACATACTAGAGCAGTGTTGCAACTGTGTTCCCAAAGGTGTTTGTTGACAGAATAACTGTGACGAAGTATAGTTGTACACTGTCACAGAGGATACATACGTACACCCTAAAAGACGGGAGCATTTGTGTGCATGAGAGTTTTAAAGAGTTGTTAACAGGAAGCCATGGCCTATGAGTACTTTGCGGGATCCTTGTGAGCTGAATGTGCCGCGAGTAAGTAGATGGAACGACTGGGATGCAGAACGTTGCCACCGTAGGATGCATGCGTATTCGGGTGTTGTTCATACGTGGCTTATTAGGTAGATGGATGGATGATGCTTAGGAGACGGACATTTTCGAGTCGAGTCGCTTGAATTTGCCTTCCCACCCGCGAATCACTTCCGAGTACTTGTCGATGAGGTCGTTCTTGTCGTTGAGCTCATGCTCTAGCG
The DNA here is from genome assembly GCF_000520075.1 of Aphanomyces astaci. Lineage (NCBI taxonomy): Eukaryota > Oomycota > Saprolegniomycetes > Saprolegniales > Verrucalvaceae > Aphanomyces > Aphanomyces astaci. Next base: position 213,867 of record NW_009798277.1, on the reverse strand, counting down.
CTTGGATCTCGGCTTCCACTTGAACGCGGTTCTCCCCAGTATGATCGACGTCTTGCGACAGGATTTGCGTCTCCAACTTCTTGGCCTGGACAAAGAACGCTTCCATTTGTTCCTGCAGATCATTCAAGTCCGTCGCGTCCTGCTGCAGAGGATTCGGACGACTGGGCGGTGGGTACTCCACGGGGGCGACTACCAGCGCCAACACACTCGCCAGCGCTTCGTTCATGTCCTTCAACGACTTCTCCATGATGGTCGATCGACCGGAATGACGAATGCACCAATAGCATGGCGGAATCGTACACGACTTTCGATAGGCTGAAATTAAATTATTTATATCCAATCCGATGAGAATACTAATTTCACAATCACCACACACTCAAACTCTGAAGATATCGATCCTGGATTAACTTTGTTAATAACTTACCAGTAGTTAATAATCACTCAATAAAGTCTACGTACAGTACATACCAGGTACTCCAGAGTACTAGTATGTACGTAGCCCTCCACTACTACTTGTCCTTACTGGAGGACTGGGAGAACAATAATCGAACAACCGTTCATAATCCTTGGCATCACGATGCTCTGCGTTATCACTTGATGACACGTGAATATATGTGGGATGGTTTCTCAAATATATGCTCTTCACATGCTCACATACGCTGTCGTCACTACTAGTATGTACTACTAGTACATTACAACATGCACTTTAATGCCTTTGAAGTATTACCATATACTAGTACTACTAGTATACTGGTATCCTGCTAAACGCGGGAAATACATAATTTGGTGGACGTTAAGTTAATCCATCGAAAAGTGCGACCTTTCACAACGTGGTATCCGGAAATCCCATAGTATCCGGACATGAAAACCGCCGGATCGGTTGCGAAGGGGTGGCGTTTTGCCATTGCGAGTTTGGGTCTTGGTAGCGGCAGCAGCAGCAGGTCGGCGACAAGAAGGAGGAGGAGGAGCGGCATGTTCAAGAACACATTCCAATCGGGGTTTCTCTCGATCCTCTACAGCATTGGGTACGTCGTCCTCCATGAAGTGGCTTGGTGATGATGATGGAGATGTAGGAGCAAACCGCTGCAGATTTGGGACAAGCAAGTGCGGAATGGACACATCAAGCGGATCACGGACCAGGACATCCAAAGCTCGGTGTTAGAGATCATGGGCACGAACGTGAGTACGAACTTCATCGCGTGTCCCGCGCAGCCGGCCAAAACGCTCGGGATCAAGCTGCCGTTCCTGGTCATGATCATCAAGAACTTGAAAAAGTACTTTACGTTCGAAGTCCAGGTGCTCGACGACAAGAACGTCCGTCGACGATTCCGCGCGTCTAACTATCAAAGCAGCACCCGCGTGAAGCCATTCATCTGCACCATGCCCATGCGACTCGATGAAGGATGGAACCAGATCCAGTTCAACCTGAGCGACTTCACACGCCGTGCGTACGGCACCAACTACATCGAGACACTGCGCGTACAAATCCACGCGAACTGCCGCATCCGTCGCATCTACTTCTCGGACCGCCTCTACTCGGAGGAAGAGCTGCCGCCCGAGTTCAAGCTCTTCCTGCCGGTGCCCAAGGGGTCGTCCAATGCAGAACCTCCCAAGACAGAAGCACCTGCGGGAATGTAGACGTCACGTATAACGAGCTGTATAATACATACTTTGCATAACGTTATATATGATGACATTAGATGAGAAGATCATGCCAATGGCATTCTCGACTCTGTGGTATCCACATCCATATAAACGTGACCTGCGGAATGCTAACCATCAACACTCATACATCAAGGACGATAGACAAGTACGCATAGAATGCATGTGAATTAGGGACCTTGGAAGTCGAAAATGAAGGGCAGGCAAGACATCTACACGACGTATTCTTCAACGACGCGAGGTACGGCAAGAGGGGGCGCGCACGACGTCGTTGCCGAACCTTGATTTTTCCACAGATGACCGCAATGACGGAGGAACATGAGCTCGTGACACAAAGCACAAATACGTGGTCCTTGATGGCCTTCATGCATCGCCGTTGGAGGGTACTTGCCCGACGACACGATAGATGGTTGGCTTGGGCACGAGCGACACCCTTGTTCCGCACCGAGAAAACTGTATTCTTGGGGGATCAAGCTGAATTCGACGCGGGTGGGTTGTTGGCCAAATGACTTTTTGTAGACTTTGAGTGAAAACACGACGGGGTCGAGATACACAACGGTGCAAGGGGTCACGTCCGTATCAGGTCCTTGCGGAGGAGGTGGTGACGCGTCCACCTTCGTGTTTTGGTCATGTGACGGATCTGCCTGGAGCTTGCGGTGGCGCGACGCTGCGCGGGATGCCCTCGCGGTCGTTTCGTCGTCTCTGCTTGAGACCGCCTTGTCCTTGTTTGTGGCAGGATTCAAACTCTGTTCAAGCGGAGCTTTCTGAGTGTGCGTAAACCCCTGCTGGGCCAAGCGCTCATACTCCCTTTTCTGCGCACGCCGTTTCCTGTCTTGTGCCTTCTCCTTCTCCCAGTTGGCTTCGCGCCATTGCTTCATTCGTTGCAATTGCTTCTCTCGGTTAGCTTGGTAGTATTTCTTTTGCTGTGCCTTCATCTTCTCTCGGTTAGCTTGGTAGTATTGCTTTTGCTGTGCCTTCACGTTCTCTCGGTTAGCTTGGTAGTATTGCTTGCTCTTGTCCTTGTTAGCTTCGCGCCATTGCTTATTTCGTTGCAATTCCTTCTCTCGGTTAGCTTGGTAGTATTGCTTCTTGTATGCCTTCGCCTTTTCCTTGTCGTCGGCCATGGTCGCTCGCTCCCCTTTGTTGCGCGCGCGCAAATTTGAATGTGACGAACCCTCGAAACCAATCTTCCGGATATCAGCTATCCGGAAACATTCCCCTATACGTATACAGTACCCTTCATGAATGGATTGCGACCCCGCAACCAAGCCTATGACCATCGTCCTTAATGCACACCAAGAACCCCTTGGCGATGTCTTCCCGCCTTCGCCTCGCAAGGCAAGCTAGCGTAGATGGCTAAAGGTGCACTCAAATTGGCCAATGGAATTGCTTGAGTTTTGGAATAGATGATAGCACAAATATATTTTTAAGCTTGTCCATAAATTGGCCATCGCAATGCATGTTTCTGTACATCGCCGGATTATCCGGACTATCCGGATAAAGGAAGTTTGCATGGGCAATTAAATTGATTCACGAGCGCCATTCCTCCATTTTGGTGGGGCATGATGATGGTGATGTCTCGGATGTGTCGGCGGTCGTTCTCGACGCCCATCAAGTCCCGACTGGACTTCAAGGCATTGAGTGCCAACGTGGACGATGCAATCCAGAACGTTGCCGTGCGCAAGAGTGGCGGCGACCCGTTGCGAGTCGCGTCGCTTTACGCCGAACTCGGTACCGTCCTCCAGTCACATGCTGTGTATGACCGTTGGGGGAACGACAGGGAGTGCGACGAACCACGTGTATCGCCTACGGCAAGAACGCAATATCATGTCCAAGCAGAGCGGGGACAAGGAGCTCGGGCGGGCGTTGAAGGTTGAGCTGTCGACGCTGGAGGCCAAGCTCGAAACCCTGACCCATGACCTGGTACGATCAATCCATTCTCCACCTTCGTCCACATCTCACATGTGCATGTATGTATGTTCAGGAGCGAGAGGCATTGCTGATTCCGAACCACACGCATCCCCGCAGCCCCGTCGGTCCCGAAGAGAACTCTGTCGTCCTGCGCACCATCGGCACCAAGCCCACATTTGATTTCGAGCCCAAGGACCATTTCGACCTCGCCACGCACTTGGACATTCTCGAAATGAACACCAAGATCGCTGGCGCCAGATTTGCCACGTTGAAGAACGAAGGTACGTTGAGGACGTTTCAAGCATGTTTCAAACGTGTTTCAAACACGCCCTAGGGGCATTGCTGGAACTGGCACTGGTGCACTGGACCATGGCCAAGCTTCGTTCCAAGGGCTTTTCCGTGCATTTACCCCCCGATGTCGCACATTCCGCCATGGTCGAAGGTTGCGGTACGGCAATATATCTACTTATTGGGCTTTCAAGTGAAATTTCGTGTTGTGGCGTGGCTTCTCGTTGGAATTTAAATCGATTTGATTGGTTACTTCAGATGAGCTCAAAATTATTAGCTAATCAAAACCTTCTCAATGAAATTCAACCAATCAGATCGATTGTGGATTGGTTTGGTTCAAAAACTTTTCTTGCATCATCATAAGGATTTGGCGCGATTCGATTGCACCCCCTCCCCAAATTTGTATCAAATCAACAATACTACACAATGCATTTTATGCATTTATATACACTGCGCCAAACGAGCATGAACGTCGTCACATGTTTGTTCTACCCATCACTTCAATCTAAAAAAAGTATCACTTCAAGCTAAAAAAAGTATCACTTCAATCTGAAAAAAGTATCTTTTCAATCTAAAATAGTATCACTTTAATCTAAAAAAGTATCACTTCCATCTTCAAAAGTATATCACTTCCATCTTGAAGTCCTCATACAACGTCGGTATAATATCTAGGATTTCAACCCCGGGGGGACGCTACCCAAGTGTATTCGATTGCTAACACGGACTTGTGCTTGGTGGGCACTTCAGAAATTCCCTTAGCCGCCATGTTCAGTGACTCGGTACTTCACTCGACCAAGGACCTACCCAAGCGAATCGCGGCATTTGGCCATTGCTTCCGCACGGAAGTGGGTCATGGAGGCAAGGAAACCAAGGGCCTGTATCGCATCCATCAATTCAGCAAAGTTGAAATGTTTGCCTACTGTACGTACAGATATATATATTTCAAACAAAAAATTTGATGACATCTCGGAATAGGTACGATGGACGAAGCTGAAACCTTAATGGACGACCTCTTGGCCGTACAAGTGGAAATCGTGTCGGAGCTGGGGTTGCATTGCCAGGTAGATATATATATATATATATATATATATTGTCCTTTTACCCAAAGTCTGGACTTTTGTGCTGATTTTCGCCAAATCGATCGATCGATTCTTTTGTCTACACACTTTTGTATGACACTGTAAACGAATTCAATGTTGAATTGGTCGAAGAGTGGATTTGATTGGCTACTTGATTCGTGATCTGTGTTTTGATTGGTCGATGCTTCTCATAGCCCCCCACTCTGCTTTCGAAAATATTTACAAAACCCTGATGGACATTATTAGGTCGTGGACATGGCGACCGAGGATTTGGGCGCGCCGGCGTATCGAAAATGGGATATCTTGGCGTGGATGCCGGGGCGTCAGAGCTACAACGAGGTATCGAGTCTATCCAACTGCACCGACTACCAAGCGCGGCGACTGAATATCCGCCATAAAGCCGACGACAAGAAGCCCCAGTTCGTCGCGACTTTGAACGGGACTGCGCTCGCGGTGCCGCGCATCCTCATTAGCATCCTGGAAACGTACCAGGAAGCGGATGGGTCGGTGCGCGTACCCGCTGTCTTGCGACCGTACCTCATGCAAGACCACATCCGAAAGCCGCCGGAGACTTCAACCACCCTCCACCACCATCATCATCGCAAGGCCGAGCAGTAGAGAGTTAAGATAGATAGATATCCACATGCGTGGGATAGACTTAAGTTCATGTTAAGTTTCTTCCTTATCCAGTCGGGGTGTACGTGCAATGGAACGACCTCCTCATGAAGACGCGGCGGCTGTCGGATACCGCCAAGGAAGATGGCGTGCTGGAGAAACCAAAAATAGCATGGGGCTATTTTAAAAAATATTTCACTTGAACTTTGTATACGAATTGAGAATCGGAATAAAAGCACACTGAACGTATCGGTTCTGCTAGCATCGTCGAGCAGCCCACCCCACCAAGCCAGCCAGCCAGCCAGCACTCAAAGCCATGGTAGACACCACTAGCCATGGGATCATGACGTTCTCGCCCATGTTCACGGCACAGCCTCGCATTCGCATCCCGTCCCCTGCTTCGCCGACGTCGACGTCGTCGACCGCCGCCGCCATTGACGAAATTCTGCGCATCATCACGCATGCCATCGACGACGCCCACGCGGCGCTTGCGCGGCATCTCACGCAGCCCACCTCCGACGAAGATGTGGTGGATGACATTTGTGCATTCCGAATGCAGTTCCAACACGCGAACGCGATCATGGCAACTGCATTGGTACACCGGAGGCTAGTGCACTCCCCAACGATCATCGAACATGCATTTGCGTCTTCCATGGAGAGCGAGAACGCGGCGTCGGACGGCGACCTCACCGCGTTCTATCGGGATATGCAAGTCCACTTCAAGCAAGCGGACGATATCGAGTGGCGATTTGAATGTCTCCCTAGTCGCGCTAGCAGCTCCTGGACTGACGAAGGCAGTTCGACGGCTGCGTCAGAAGTACGCCAGCCGAGTAGCGCCAGCACGTCTTAAGTCTATTTAAGGACACCCTGCACATATTCATCGCAATCAATGATCACAACCACCACCACCATCCTCATAGCATCTGGGTGTCGCCTGCGTATGCTGACGGTGAAAATTTGAAGTGCCAGCATATTCGATGTGAGTTACAGCCACCAATATTTGTTTGAACCGTTTGCGTTAAATAGGGTAAAGTAAAACCTACTCTCAAGTGTTGGTGTCACAATAAGCTGCTGTCAACTCTTTCTCGTTGACCGTGAATCAGCAAAAACGTGAGTTAGTTGTACAGTTCATAGAGGGTGGGTACGTTCACTGTATCAATCTAAGAAGATTTTACCGATAGCTTCCCCGACCAGAAGCCATAGGCAATGCTGGAATTCATTGGTACGGTAGCCGACCGAACTGAACGTAGCCCTGTTGTACGAGCGAGTGCTGAAGCTAACTATCGCCAGGCTGCATAACGGCCACCGTAGTCGTGTAGTCTGCAAGTTTGTTGATCCCAATGTCAATGTCAATACATGGAGCATTTGGAGAATGAAGTGATGAATGTTCACTTGAAGTATATCGGCCGATTTTTGTTGCTTAAAGGGCCGTGGACGCGCTTAAACTCTCGAGTAAAACGAGTACTTTAACGTAATGTACGTTTCCACTCAAATTACGTTTCATTGACAACAGTTCAAATAATCATCCAAAACTATCCCTATAATTTGACCATATTCCATCCCAATTTCAAACTATTTTGAAATAGTTCGTCGAGCAATATAATGCGTCAAAATAACTCCTGAGGTCGAAGGTTGAAGTTACACTTTTGCCGTTGTGTGCACAGCCAGACAACGATCTGTTCACGAGAAATTTGGTCCACTCGGTTGACAAGGGAGATGACAGTCCACGAAATTCGCTGTTGTCCACATCAACCAAGACATCGAAATGGTGTACCCTTCAGCCAGCGGCGACTACGAAGCTTCTGTTGTTACCACTGCCAAGGTGAGCTCGCTACTCCCCTTTAGGTTCGTCACACATCTGTTTTTCACCATTTAGCCTGCCGGTCGCAAGCTATTGTTCCTGGGCCTAGGCCTGGTGGTAGTCGTCGGTGCGTCCATTGGCATTTGGCAAGCTACCCAGTCGTGAGCAACCAGCGCTACTGCTACATCAACACCCACGACGACTACGACAGCAGCGCCAACTCCAGCTCCGACGCGTCAAGTGTTTAGCTTTGGCAAGATTCAAGACGGCAGTACTCGCTCTAAAGACGAAGAGACAAACCCATTGACGTACGATGGCCAAGGGTGCTACCTCCCCAACTACATCTCAAAGAAGGGGAAAATTTACATTGTCACCAACACCAACCAAGAGATTCCGATTGCGATCAAAGGGATCAACTGGTTTGGTATGGAGACGGAGAATGCCATTCCATTTGGCTTGTGGACCAACGACCAGAACGGCACAACCTTGTTCGAGCTCGCGTCGTTCCTAAGCCGCAACCAGTTCAACAGCGTCCGGCTACCACTTACAGTATCGTCCATCTTGAACAACACAGCTCCTAACAGAGGTCTCATCCACGAATATGCCAACGCTGCGCTGGACCTGACCAACTACACGAGCACTATCGGTGGGGTGGTGGAAGCGCTGGGCTACCGCAGCATTTCCGTGCTACTGGACATCCACAACCTGGACATTTACACCAAGGGCGACGCTTGGTTTGGCAACATGACTACAGAAGCCGACGTGCTGAATGCGGTGGACGTGCTCACGACTTCGTTCTGCAACGACAAGTACTGGAACATCATTGGCATCGACTTGAAAAACGAGCCGTTCAACATCACTTGGGGAGACAATGGACCCAAGGACTTTCGGGTTGGAGCCGCCACGATGGCCCATCGAATGCTGGTCAAGTGCCCGCAATGGTTGGCGTTCATCGAAGGCAACGCGTTGAAACAAAACGGCACGTATACTGGCCAGAAGAGTTGGTTCTTTGACTGGTGGGGCGGCGGGTTGCGCGATGTGGGTACGACACCGTTAACGTCTGTTTGGTATCGTTTCATGTGTAACTGACACCTTCCAATACATAGGAACCGACCCATTGACTTTGAACACCGCCCACAAGGTTGTGTACGCGCCGCACTACTACTCGCCGTCAGTGTACCCTCAAGCCTACCTCGTGCAAGGCGGAAAGCGCGAGGGAGATATCTTGACTGGCTACAGGGAATGGGACGATGCGACGCTGGAGCAAATCGTAGCCGACTCGTCCGAAGACATGTTTGGGTACCTCCGGTCCACGCAAGATGGAGCGTTGGTACTGGGCGAGTTTGGCGGGCTGTTCACCCAAGACACCCACGTGAACAAAACCAACCAGCGCGTGACGCAAAACGTCATCAAAATGGTGGCTTCCCAGCCGGGGTATGCTGGCGGGTACGTGTGGTCGTTGAACCCTGAGAGCGGCTACGAGTACAGCGCATCTGGCACCAAGGGGTA
>NW_009798277.1:182508-204857 GCF_000520075.1 Aphanomyces astaci | reverse complement strand
GCGGCTACGAGTACAGCGCATCTGGCACCAAGGGGTACTTTATGGAAGGTCTGCTGACTCTCGACTGGGTGCATGTCAATACCCCCCTGCTCAAAGCATTGGAAGGCATGAACAGTCTCAACAACCTCACGCCTTTTCCGTGCTTGAAAATGTAGCTACCCAACAGAATATTATTTTACTATTAACTATTAAACGACACACATGATCATAATTAATACTAGTACAGTAATACACATCATATGCTGTCAGGTCGATCGGGCTCGGAGGTGGCGCTTCGCAGTACGTACGCGATCAGCGAGTCGATTTAGTTGTTCAGCAAGTTCGTGAGCCAGTTGACTGAGCGAGGGGGGTACAGCACGAGCAACCCAGGTTTGTTCTCGGTTTAAACAGGTTGTAGTATACGCCACTAAATAATGGCCACGCGCTCAAGTGCTGGTGGGTCCCCCCAGAAAAAATGGATTCAGTCCGCTTTGACACAATTGAACACTCGTGCTTGCTTCATCTCAACCAAAGAATAATCAGTACTGTAGGGCATGCGTAGTGAATACATATTAAATGCAAGTGTTGACACAGGTTAGAGCATCATTCGGGCTGGCTGTCTCGCGCCGAATCGGCCGACGGCATTCAGCACACGAGGACGGGCCTTGGAAGGGGTATTGAAACTTGGGCTCCAAGCGTACATGTGCACAGTGCCGACACGGCAACTACGTTGAACATTGGGAAGCGTCTCGCAGCCACGGGGCCATTCACCACTGCTAATGGGCGGGCCGTCACGACACGTTTCGGGGTGAAGTGGGTGTTGGCTTTCCACGCCAACTTGTGTCTAAAGGCACACTGTAGATCTGCGGGGAAGGTAAAATGCTGGAGCATAACAGTAATATTCTGGGGCCAATAGTTGATGATCCAATGTGAAAGAGGGTACATATAGCAGCAGGTAGGAAAACGATTACTATCTGCCAGTCTGACTGCTGCACGATGTAGTATTTCAATAATAGACCTTCAAATGTTTCATTCATAAATCACAGCCCGCGGCTGTCAAACTTTTCAGTGGCTGCTTCTGGTACGACGATCCCATGGTAAGGAATAAACTCATCGGTTGCAGCATTTTGCAAAGTCGATTGACATGGCCTGTCACCACGAGTTTGAGGGACGTGGTCAAGTGATATGTGTTCCACTGAGGCAAATGCACGACGTGCATGTCACTCGTGACTTGCTTAATCGACGGATGTGACTCCAGCGTTGTCGAAGGGATAGCAATCGTGCGACACAATTGGGGAGATGTCGTTGCAGAAGCTTCATAGTGCTCGATCATCCAGTCCACTTGGGCGTATAGAAGGTTATCCAGTTGACGGTCAATTGTCGAGGGAGCAGATACTGGGACAACCGTTGAGGGCCCTCAGATGATGTCAATAGGTCCAAATCGTTGGCGTGGACAGGAGGATGGCCCCTTCTAGCCCCCCCCAAGGTTGGGGGGAGGCCCAACGTGGTGGGGACACACTTAAACAATTCACCCGCGACGGCTCGGAGTGAGTCGCACGTGCCTTTTCGAAACTTTTGGGGACTGGCCGCACGCCGAGCTTCCGTTCAGTTTCGCCAGAACTTGGCGCCACTCGTTAGCTTTGGTCCGTGGCTGCTTTCATCTCGGAGGTTTGAGTACTCTGGATTGTTTGGATACTATTAATAATATATATCATCATCTCTAAATTAGGATGCGACACCTTTTTGTTGTTAATTTCAGATTTTTAAAAGTAATTTCGCTTACCTTACCACCGATATATTTTAGCTACAGTACCTCCATTTAATTTCGCGGCGACCTCACACTTCACGTACTGTCGGTTTGGGCGGAAGGAATGCAAGAATGGTTTCTCCCATAACTTTTACGGTGGAACCGTTAAGTATATTTCACCAATCCACCGGTATAATTCAATCAACCATCGTTTATAGTTAATTTCAATTTTCGTCAATATATTTCACCCGGTGTTTGACCAGTGGTGGACGTCCACTCTAATATCAATAGTAGTACTAATAATATACGCATGTGGGATTATCTTAATACACTTATATATGATACGTAACCGCCCACATTTGTAACTGCCAATCAAATCAGTATCTTTGTTGACTGTGAAGTGGGGATAACTTGTGATGACGTGCTCACTTCGACTAACCATGCCAGTCACACAGATGAAGCACAAGCATCCGAGGAAAGATTGGCCTTGGGCTATGCGGAGAATTCGTGAGTTCTTTGTACGTAACGTTCAGTGGTGTTAACACACAATGACTGATATTTAGAATCAAGGGTAACGTTCGTGGTGCCTGTATATTTTACTATGTGTTGGTGTTAGGTGTTAGATCCTTATCTGGGCATCATCAAAAAGATCCGAAGTCGCGCGTTTCGTGCCAACCTGCCCTGCCAACGGCACCAGAATGCTTGCGATTTCCATACCCCAAGCACCGTATATCCTACATTTCTCATGTGCACACTACTATTCGAACAAATCACAATGCAAAACGTTCGACCACAAGTATGCCGTTTGATACTCAACTTCAACCCACGCCGACACTCACTCTTCAATTTTGCTTTCCGTGGTTGCTAGCTCTAAGGCTGCAGCATCCCGACCACCTAACATGGACGCATCAGCACCACCCCCTACACCCCAGCCAGACATAGCCACCACCACAGTCTCAAATATTGTAGCAGTAGCAGCCCCAGCAACTGTAGCTGCACCCAAATCAGAACCCCCATCCACGGTACATTGAGATTTGAGTTCCCTTGTGTATTTACTATTTGAGGATAGCACTTTTGTCGACTGGATCGCAACAAAATCATTCTTCTTGGATGTGGGCTGGCCGTGGCGATGGCAGGCGGTGCCGTGGGAATTTGGCAAGGCGTGAAACCCTTGGTTGTGCAAACCAGTCCCCAAGAACAAGGGTCTGAACAAGCTGGCAGTAGTACTGCTTCCGGCGCTGTAGTCGTCACTACGACTGGTCGGCCAACTACTACAGCCAGGCAGTTTACAACCACCACGACTACAGCCAAACCAGTTGTCACTACCACTCCACTTGAGCCCGTTGCCACTACCACCACTACTACGACTGCCCCCAGTGCCGCTATCACTACAGCTAAACCGATTGTCACTACGACTACAGCTGGCCCCGTAGCCATAGCCAATGCCACTACGCCTATTGCCACTACGCCTATTGTCACTACGCCTGAATCCATTGCCACTACGCCTGCACCCATTGCCACTACACCTGCACCCATTTCCACTACCACTACATCCATTGTCACTACAACGACAGCCAACCCCCCAATTCCGACCACGGAAACACCACTAACCGCCCAAACCATTTCGATGACAACAACGTTGGCTCCAACTACCCCCATCACCCCTACAACTACACCACGGGATACCATCAACTACACGATGGGAATGATTCGAGACGGAGTGATTCGTCCAGTGGACCAAGACTCGAACCCGACTGCATATGCTGATCAAGGCTGTTACCTCCCCAATTACGTCTCAAAGAACGGAAAAATGTACATCGTCACCAACACCAACCAAGAGATTCCGATTGCGATCAAAGGGATCAACTGGTTTGGTATGGAGACGGAGAACGCCATTCCATTTGGCTTGTGGACCAACGACCAGAACGGCACAACGTTGTTCGAGCTCGCGTCGTTCCTAAGTCGCAACCAGTTCAACAGCGTCCGGCTACCGCTCACAGTATCGTCCATCTTGAATAACACAGCTCCTAACCGAGGCATGGTCCATGAATACGCCAACGCTGCGCTGGACCTGACCAACTACACGAGCGCTATTGGCACCCTCGTCCAGGGGCTGGGCCATCATGGCATCTCGGTGCTACTGGACCTGCACAACTTGAGCCCTTCGGATCGAGGCGCTTCGTGGTTTAGCAACTCTGTCACAGAAGCCGACACGTTGCGCGCCGTGGAAACGCTCGCAGCAACGTTTTGCCACGACAAATACTGGAACATCCTTGGCCTGGACTTGAAAAACGAACCCACGGAAGTGACGTGGGGCGACAACGGGCCAAACGATTTCCGACGAGGCGCGACCACCCTGGCCAATCAAATGTTGCGAAACTGCTCGAATTGGCTTGCATTTGTTGAAGGCAACTCGGCCAAAATCCAAAGCGGAATGTATGGAGGTCAACAGACGTGGTTCATGGATTGGTGGGGCGGCGGCATGCGTGAAATTGGTACCGTTAACGTCTGTTTGGTATCGTTTCATGTGTAACCGACACCTTCCAATACATAGGAACCAACCCATTGACTTTGAACACCGCCCACAAGGTTGTGTACGCGCCGCACTACTACTCGCCGTCAGTGTACCCTCAAGCCTACCTCGTGCAAGGCGGAAAGCGCGAGGGAGATATCTTGACTGGCTACAGGGAATGGGACGATGCGACGCTGGAGCAAATCGTAGCCGACTCGTCCGAAGACATGTTTGGGTACCTCCGGTCCACGCAAGATGGAGCGTTGGTACTGGGCGAGTTTGGCGGGCTGTTCACCCAAGACACCCACGTGAACAAAACCAACCAGCGCGTGACGCAAAACGTCATCAAAATGGTGGCTTCCCAGCCGGGGTATGCTGGCGGGTACGTGTGGTCGTTGAACCCTGAGAGCGGCTACGAGTACAGCGCATCTGGCACCAAGGGGTACTTTATGGAAGGTCTGCTGACTCTCGACTGGGTGCATGTCAATACCCCCCTGCTCCAAGCATTGGAAGGCATGAACAGTCTCAACAACCTCACGCCTCTTCCGTGCTTGAACATGTAGATACCCAACAGAATATTATTTTAACAATTAACTGTACTGTAAACGACACACGTGAACATAATTACTAGTAATAGTTTAGTCTTCTTCTGTCGTCGACGAAGATAACGTCATAAGCTGTCGATGTAATCAATGGCGTTACTACTGTAGTATTACATATCTGTACGTATACATACAGTATATACGATACACAAGGAGAAAGATGTACGATTGCTTTTTTACAGGAGTACAATACTTTTTTACATACTCATGCTTATAAGTCCCCATAACACCAGCCCTACTTGGTTTTAAGACTAGACTTATCCTGCCTTGCCTATATACTAGTAACTCGCATAGAGAGTGCGGAGTCGGTGGCATTATTTATCGAGTCATAAACTTCTCGAGTTTGGCAATATCTGACGGTAAATCGACCCCTGGATAGGCAAATGGCACCGTGACCATCTTGATTTTGTACCCGCCTTCTAGCACGCGGAGCTGCTCCAGGTCTTCCGACGAGTTGAAAGGCTCCAAGTGCGGGAACACGTCTACAAGGAACGAGCGGCGGAAAGCATATAGCCCAATGTGCTTCATGATTCGATTCGGTACAAACGTGTTGTCTTTGGAGCTAGGAATCATGGATCGCGAAAAGTACAATGCATTGCTACGGACACATAAGATACGAGTTTGCAATGGACTTGAAGAATGTACCTGTGGCGATCTGTCACGCATTTGACGATGTGGGGACTACGCGCTTCGGACTCGTCGAGGATTGGCGCCATCAATGTGCTCATGACGCAAGACGGGTCGTTCTGGAGGGCAGCTACGCACAGGTCGATGTGCGATGGGTCCACCAACGGCTCGTCGCCTTGAATGTTGACCACGATCTCGTACGAGGAAGCGACGGCATCGCCCAGCTGTCGTAATGCGTCCAGGACGCGGTCTGTGCCGTTCTCACACGCCTCGCTGGTCAGCAGCGTGCTCGATGGCTGGTTCACGGCGGCTACGATCGCGTCCGAGTCCGTGGCCACGTACACCTGATCCAAGGACGTGGCCCTGCATGCAGCTTCATACGTGTGCTGGATCATCGGTCGGCCGCATAGCAGTGCGAGGGGCTTGGCAGGAAACCGAGTGGACTTCAAGCGGGCAGGGATGATGCCCACGACTTGCTTCATGGCGGTGGCGCCTTCAAAAATATTTTCTACTCCATTGTGATTGGTCGACACGAAACGATGTTATCCAATCAAAGCCCGAGGATCCGAGCGAATCTCCACCATGGAGGTTTATTTAGGGCTTTTTAGAATCCCTTAAATCCATTCGCTGGGCCTTGTTTAGGGATACCACAAACACCCACCATAGAAACAGGTTGTATAAATTTGAGTTGTCGAGGGATTTCCGTCGAAATACCCTAGGGAATTCCCCAAGTTGAAGTTGGGGGTGGGTGGGGGTGCGGTTGACTCGGCACGCCACTTCGAGTGATTTGCGTAACGAATCAAGCGCTTGACTTGGTTGTTGTATACATCTAAGTATACACAACAAGCATAACATGTATTTCATGAGCTGGAGGGACGACCGGTTGGCGTAGTCGCGGGACGTGGTTTACCAATTTATGCTGCTTTGTCATCGCATTTATACCGCAAATACCCTAAATAAGGTTTGCCTGTTTTTTGTGGTGGATGTGCGTCGTCGCTGTGATTGGTTGAAAAACAGAGAACATAGCAGTGACGCGGCGTCGTCGCTCGATTCTCACGAATCACAATGAGGATACTGTAATACATTATACAGTATACGTTTTGACAGTAATCGTATGGCCCTACAAATAATTATATACAGTATTACCACGCCAGTCATATCTTTCACTACTGCCCACAATTCAATTTGCGTCTCAGCCTCAAGATGATCTCGATCCTCCGCCGCACCGCCGCGAAGACCGCCTACACTGGAACATGGGCCCGCGCCATGTCCACGTTCAAGGACTTGGAGAAGGTCGGCATCAAGACCAACGCTACCATCTACCGCAACTTGAGCTACGCCGAGTTGGCTGACCACGAGTTGAAGAACAACGAGGGCCACTTTGTTGCCAACGGCACGTTTACGGTCGACACGGGCAAGTTCACCGGCCGCTCGCCCAAGGACAAGTACTTTGTGGAGCAAGAACCCTCGAAGAAGAACATTTGGTGGGGCTCGATCAACCAGCCTATGAAGCCCGAAGTGTTTGACGAACTGCACACGACCGTGACAGAGCACTACAACGCCGCGGAAAAGGTGTACGTGTTCGACGGGTACTGCGGGGCCAACAAGAACTCTCGCAAGCGCGTGCGTATCATCACCGAGTTGGCGTGGCAACACCACTTTGTGACCAACATGTTTATCCGCGCGCAAACGAAGGAAGAAGTGGAGAACTTCCAGCCCGACTTTACCATCATCAACGCGTGCAAGGTCACGGACGCCGACTACAAGAAGCACGGGCTCAACTCGGAAGTGTTTGTCGGCTTCAACATTGAGAAGCGCGTGGCGATCATCGGCGGCACTTGGTACGGCGGCGAGATGAAGAAGGGTATCTTCTCCATGATGAACTACTGGCTTCCGCTGGAAAAGATCATGGCCATGCATTGTTCGGCCAACAAGGGCAAGGACGGCGACACGGCGCTCTTCTTTGGCTTGAGCGGCACGGGCAAGACGACTTTGAGCGCCGACCCCCACCGCTACCTCATCGGCGACGACGAGCACGGATGGGACGACGAAGGCATCTTCAACTTTGAAGGCGGATGCTACGCCAAGACCATCAACCTGTCGGAAGAGAACGAGCCCGACATCTACCGCGCCATCAAGCGCGACGCAATGCTCGAAAACGTGCATGTCGACCCCAAGACCAACGAACCCGACTACTACAACACGACCAAGACCGAGAACGGGCGCGTGTCATATCCCATCTACCACATTGACAACCATGAACCCAATTCGTCGGGGGGGCACCCAAGTAACATTGTGTTCTTGACGTGCGACGCGTACGGCGTGCTCCCGCCCGTGTCCAAGCTCAACGACGGACAAGCCATGTACCATTTCCTGTCGGGGTACACGGCAAAGGTGGCCGGCACTGAGCGTGGGGTGACCGAGCCCACGGCGACGTTTTCGGCATGCTTTGGCGCGGCCTTCTTGCCGCTCCACCCTACCAAGTATGCGGACCTGCTCCAAGAGAAGATCCAAAAGCACAAGTCGAACGTGTACCTGGTCAACACGGGTTGGTCTGGTGGAGGATACGGTGTGGGTAAGCGCATGTCCATCAAGGACACGCGCGCATGCATCGACGCCATCCTCGACGGGTCGATCAAGAAGTCCAAGTTCAAGGTGGACCCGATCTTCGGCCTCGCCGTGCCCACCAAGTTGGGCAACATCTCGCCGTCCATCTTGAGCCCCCGCGATGCCTGGGCCGACAAGGCCGCGTTCGACAAGACCGCGACCAAGCTTGCTGGCATGTTCAAGAAGAATTTCGAAAAGTACATTTCCAAGGACCACACCGATTACTCCAAGTTTGGGCCGACCGTTTAAACGCGTTTATCTATAAGGGAGAAAAAAGAATTGATTGAAAATGTTTTTTTCTTCAGAATTGTTTTGTCCATGTACTGGTAGTTTCTATATATGTATAGAAGGGAGAAAAAAGAACGGATCGAAAAATAGATTTGTTTCGTCAAAAGCAACATGCGATATTTAACTCCTTGTACAAAACCAAATGTATTTCGTCGAGTTCTTCATATTTGCCTCGGCGGATCCCCAGCGAATCGGAAGTCGTCGTTACAACACTGCCGCTGGCTGACGGACGTCCACGGGGTGCGGAAGCTTCTTGGTTCGATTGAGGAGGAGGCGGAACAGAATCTTGAGGTTGAGGGTCGGCGGCAAGGTCGTGGCGCCGCAACTTTGTCCAAACGTGGAATTGTGCAGTTCCGACAGACTTGTCAGGGATCGCTGCGAGGTGGACTGCGATCCCTGACAAGTCTGTCGGAACTGGAAGGTTTTTCGTCGTGGCGTTGAATATGGGAGTGCCGCAGCATGACGCGTACACGCGGCAGGTTGTCGTGTGTTCCTTCAACTTGGCCTGGACCAGCTTGTCCTGACCGGCCGTGATACGAACGTCCGACGGGAACAGTAGAATGACGTGGGTGCCTCCGTTCTCATTCACGTGGGACGGAGCGTTCGGAAACTTGTCGTGCAGCTTGGACTCCTGGCAGTCATCGCAGTAGCAGATACAGTGCAAGGTCGACGCAGCCAAGACTTTGCCCTGGATATGACCACACGAGCATGCGATGTCGCAAGAGACGCGGGGTGTGGGGATAGATATGACGAGGAAAGACACGATGCCGACGACGGCTGCGCACGCGCCCACGATCACCTCTACCTGCACCATATCGTAACTTGGTGCAGTTCGAAAATGACAATTCCACGCCATTCAGTGAGGCGTTTTGATTGGATATTGCCGCATCCAGATAGCCAATCGTACGAGGATCGTTAATAATAGCACGTGGTTCAAATGTCTATCACCCCCCTGTAGTAGTAATGCTTCTACCAGTATACTAGTAGTACATACTAGTACAGCAGTAGTACTAGTACAGCAGTAGTACTAGTACAGCTGTAGTAAATACTGTAGTTCTTCGTAGTAAGTAGTACTTACTAGTACTTCGGTGTAGTTAATCAAGTTAATACTAGTACCCCCTACAATAATGGAAGGCATACAGTACTACCTAGTTAACTAGTCCTTTTCATCGGGTACATATTTCGGAGCTGTCGTTGCTAAGCCACGGCCTTCCACACCTTGAGATGATTCAGATCGTACGACGCTGTGATGAGCGAGTTGGCGGCAAACGCGACGCCAGTGAGCAAGTCGTCCCCGACACGATGCGAATGGGCAAGGGAGATCTTGAGGCGGTCGTGGCGCTCCGTCAACTTCCACACGTGCAAGTACCTAGACTCAGACTCAGACTCAGAATGATATGTCAGTATGACATACCCGTCTTCGCCCACCGACGCCACGTGGGAATGATCTTGCACCGCCAGCGCACTCAAAGTGCGCGAGTGGGCGCCGACGTCCGCGGCCACGTACCCGTCCTCAAGATGAATTAGCCGCAGCTTCCCAGTGACATCGCCCGCCACGGCCCACGTTGAGCTCACGGCTTGGATGCAAGTCACTGGAAACCCCGTGGGCTTGAGCTTGTGCTTGATCTCGGGTGACCCGGACGAGTCGAGTGACCAGACAGCGACGACGCCGTCGTCGTCGCCGCTGACCAAGACGGACGCCCGCGCTTCGTCCGGCGGAGTGCTCAGCGCATGCAGCGGCTCCGAGTGCACCCCGATGGTGGACGTTGTGTGGAGTGCAAACTCGCTCTGGCCCTTGCTTTGACCTGGTTCAAGGGTGAGCGAGAACAGTTTCGACGCCGACGACCCTAAGCATGATGATGAAAATGATTCGAGGATAATGGGAAGGCCTACCGACGAACACGCTCCTGTCGTCGTGCGCGATGCCGCGGCAGAAATGCGCTTGGAAGTCTACGCCACGGAGGTTATATATCGATGACGAGAAGGAGAGAGGACCTGTGTCCCCAGCGAGCTCCTTTGCGAGGGACAACGAGAAATGCAAGTGTTCACCCAAGATATCCCAGATCTACATGCATGCCTCGACGTCAAGATGGGTCAACATGCATGGAGACGTACTTGGCACCCCGACTCTGTGGCGATGACCAAGTGAATCTCGCCGACAAAGTCACACACGAGGACTTGATACACCACCGACTTTTCCACCAACGTGATCTTATTGCAAGGTTTGGACGCCTTCGGGTTAATCACCACCACGTCTTCCAAGTGGGCAAACACCTTCATGGAGACAGCACGAGCATGCCAAGGCCATCACGATCATGCTGCGTCAGATATGCAGCACATGCATCCCTTACCACGATGTCCTTGGACACGGACAGGTTGCTGCTCAAGAGCGACGGCGACGTCTCGCCATCCAGCGTCTCGGGTTTGAGCTCAAACATGTATCTTTCGAACTTGCGAATCTTGTTGTCCAGGTTATCCGGATACCATGTATCCGTACGCGATGTTTTGTTATTTTCACACTTTGAGCTGTCGCACTACTGGCACCCATGGGCGGCAGAGTACTACGCACATGCACGAGTGCTTGCAAGAGATGACAGGTGGGTCGTTCCGGTCCATAATCGTAGCTTGCTTGGCTACATGTCTTCGAGAGTTATAGCACCTTGGACTCACCCAGAGTGGCTCACAGTAGAAGGTACTACTGTACTCTATCCCCTCAAACCACCAACCTAACCAGGTACTGTGTTGGTATGCATGCATGTATGTAACCATCATGTACACTGCGATGATGATAGCTTTCGTCCTAGGTTCTATCAACGAGGTGGCTAGCAGCAGCCAAGAATCCGAGCGAAACTACATCGCTCGTTCAACCACGTTGGGCGGTGATTCCAGGATAATCCACCACGGACCAATCAGCAACGCGATGGAGCTTCCAGGAAGTTTTATTTAATTTCAATACATTCATCAAGGTAGATTAAAATATCGAAAATAATACCATGGCGTTCTCGTGAAAAAAATGCAAAACCGCCGTAATTGGGGGGCCAACATCGAGAAATTCATTTTCGACCTCTAGCAGCACCAAACATGGCAACGGGCAAGGCAGATGACGAGTACGACTACCTGTTCAAGGTAGTGCTCATCGGGGACTCTGGCGTCGGCAAGTCGAACCTCCTCTCGCGGTTCACGCGCAACGAGTTCTCGCTCGAGTCCAAGTCCACGATCGGCGTCGAGTTTGCGACCAAGTCGATCCAGGCCGAGGGCAAGACCATCAAAGCACAGATTTGGGATACCGCAGGACAAGAGCGATACCGTGCAATCACGAGCGCGTACTATCGCGGCGCCGTCGGCGCGCTGCTCGTGTACGACATCACCAAGCACCCGACCTTTGAGAATGTCGAACGATGGTTGAAGGAACTGCGGGACCACGCCGATGCCAACACCGTATGACGTGCATGTTGATGTCGAGGCAAGGAATGGGACCTAACGATATATGTGTGTGTAGGTGATCATGTTGGTCGGGAACAAGAGCGATCTGCGTCACTTGCGCGCCGTCCAAACCGAAGAAGCCATGTCGTTTGCAGAGAAGCACAACTTGGCCTTCCTCGAGACGTCGGCTTTGGACGCCACGGGTGTGGACACGGCCTTCCAGCGCATCCTCACGGAGATATACAACCTCATGAGTCGCAAGACCATGCAGGCGGAAGAGCAAGCCGCGAGTCTGCCCCAAGGCAACAAGATCGAGATCAACGCCGACAATGCGCCCACCACCGCGGCCAAAGGCGCCAAGAAGAAGAGCGCATGCTGTTAAACTCGAAACGTCGCCGGCACGCCGTATATATTATACTTCAACAACAAAAAATATGATGATTTCCATCCAGTTTTGACATTTGCACTATTTTGGCGGGAATTGTGGTATCCTGCGTTGTTAACCTCATTGCTGAGCAATTCTACCGTGAAATTACAGGTACAATACCAACGTGACCCATATATAGTGACATGAACTACAGTAGTATTGGTAATAATGCAATGCAGTTTCTATTAATATTATTGCTTCATAACAAGAGGGGTCCAGTGCATTCATTCTGCTCACGATTTTGGTGTGCTTATTCGTGAGAAATATATACAAATGTAGTACAGTGGGTCGCAAAAGTCATCATACCCTAGTCAAATTATCCGGAATTTTGGAATATCTCTGGTTGTTGGACCCTTCACATTAAACCGAAAGATGCGTTACATTACCTGTTCAAGGACCTATTAGATTAACCTGAACAAGGGGATATTTCGCATTTGGGAAACTGTCTAATATGCCGAACATATTTTGACGAAAAGCAAAAGTGATCATACCCCAGGAGTAAAAGTGAAAATACTTCGGTAGTATTGATTCGTTAATACTTCGTGGCCCCTCCTTTGTTAGCAATTACCATGTTCAGCCGTTTAGGCATGGAATCAATGAGTCCGCGAATGTAATCAACTGGAATATTGTCCCAAATCTCGACAAGACGGCGCTTCAACTCCTCCAACGATGATGGCGGCGACATTCGGACTCTACGCTTCATGTACTCCCACACATGCTCGATGGGGTTGAGATCAGGACTTTGGGGGGGATGTTCGAGCAACATAAACGCATTGTCGTCGAAAAACTCATGCACAACCTTGGTTTTGTGTATGGGAGCGTTGTCTTGTAAAAACTCGAAATCCACTGGCAGCTCCAGTTTCACAACGTTTTCGACCAGGTTGTTCTCCACCATGGCCAAGTAGTCGGTGGACTTCATCTTTCCTTCGCAGAACACAAGCGTGCCGGTCCCGTTGTAGCCGATGGCCCCCCACACCATGAACGACTGACGACCACTCTTGAACGTAGGTGCAAGGCAGTTGTCGTTGTATTCTTCACCAGCTCGCCGCCACACATAGATGCGGCCATTCGACCCAGACAAGTTGAAGGGGCTTTCGTCTGTCCTAAGCACCTTTTCCCAGTCGGCTTGGAGCCGAAATCGGTGTTTTTGGGCATACGAAAGCCGCTTCAACTTGTTCACCTTGGAGATGAACGGCTTGCGTCGTGCTGCACGTCCATTCATTCCGGCAGCATTGATGCGTCGGCGAATCGTGTCAGATGAAATGTCCTTCTCATGAAACACTTCGAACGTTTCCTTCAACGATTCGGCGCTGAGACGTCTGTTGGCCTTGATAGCTCGGAGGATAATCCGGTCCTCGTGCTCGGTTGTCACCTTGGGGCGCCCAGATCGCGGTTGAGGGACCGTTTCCTTGGTCTTCTTGAACGCTTTGACAATGCTCTGCACGGTGGCTTTCGAAAGGTTGAGAGTGGATGCGATTTTGCAGTATCCCATGCCGTTTAAGTGGTTGGAAACTACAAGCGTCCGAATTTCGTGGGAGTGTTCCTTACGACGAGGCACTGCAGCGTTCTGGTCGACAGAGGAAGTCATGTGCGGTGCTCAAAGTGTAGTAGTCGTGCCGTACAATATTGAGATGTGTTTAGCATTTGAAAATGAACTGATCGGAGTAGAATTGAGTGAGTAATACATATTTTCGTACATGGGTATGATGACTTTTGCATTCAAAATTTCGGACCACCTGTTTACTGATGCGGTTTTCATTGTCATCCGGATCTATATAGTGTCCAATCAACGTCGATATATGAGCCCTAATCCATAGCTACATGTAGTACTGATTACTTTGGCCAACCATGAAATATTCCAAGAATTATCATGTGATATCAACATTTTCATGTTGGGGTATGATGACTTTTGCGACCCACTGTACAATATATAGAGTGTGGCAGCTAAAGCCTGTAAAAAATATGAGATCCAAAACCGTTCCATACAAATCTTCAAATGAAAAATTACGCTATAAATCGATACTCGAGTAGCTTATACAAGTTAGCGCAAGATGAATCGAGTACCAGTAATAGAAGCCAATCACGGAAATTCGCAAAAATTGACAAAACAAACTATGAGTTGGTCATCGTATTATAGAAATAAAAACACCTTTGGAGATGCTCTAGGAGTAAACAACAAATTTTGGGTGAAATCGCACTATAAAAGTGTAAGAGCATCTCCAACGGTAAATTCTAACCTACTATTGCTATAAATCACAATAAAGCATAGGTTAAAGTCAAACTTCGTTTTTACGGTTGCTATTTTGGCACTATCCGGACTTTTTAGAAACTACGTCCCGCAGAATTTCTATTTTCGGGTGAAATATAGTACCCGTAGCAACAAACCCTCCGGATAGTGGCAGCGTTGCTATTCTACTACTAGTACGTAGTATATCCGTAACTTCGAATTGAAATAAACACCATTGGAGATGCTCTAAATATTACTACTGTAGTACTCTGTAATGTTTGACCGGATAAGTGGCCTCATATCCGGATAATATTAGTACTGTCGGATAATGCAAACCGTATCCGGAAGCAGCGTGTATCCTGGCAGGATTTTTTCCAAAAAACTTCTGATATGTTTCAGTATTCTTCGATATACAGTACTATTAATAGTACTACAGTAGTACTAGTAGAAAGTAACGTTGTAGTAGTATGTACTAGTACTACGTAGCAGTACTATTAATAGTATGTGCTTTTCTTGAGCAACACAAAACGATTGATGAGTTCACAATCAAACAAATCAATTGGACATTCATTAGCTACGATTCGACAGGTTGCAAATAACTACGGTAGTTACGACGGCCCATACTTACCATGGAAAAGATAGCACCAACATGACGTGCGATTGTCGCTCGAGATCTGGTTGACCACTGGCACATTCGTCCAGCAATCCATTCGGTCGTCCGTTCGTGGTGGACGAGTACGAACGCACCAAGGCGAGCGGGGAACCACCGTACTTACGTGTTGGATTCAAAGAACGGGGAGACGGCCCACAGCAACGATGTCACCGGCCTTTCGTACAGACCTGTTATGGTCACGGACGTTTCTGACAACGACACAAAGTCGTCGTAGGTGCCCATAGTGCCTTGGGGCGATTCCGAAGTCAAGAGGTGCATGTTGCATCAAGACGCCGGCGGAATATGGCCACGGAATGTCGTCGGGGGTCGTGCAGTTGGTGATGGTGGTATTTGGAGCACCCCGACCAATGGTGAGGAGCAAGGGCGATGTCAACTTCATCTTGGTGGAATTACATACATATATATATGGCAATGCCAATATATTTGGTTGCTGTCGACCGCGTTGAATTTGGCGCTGCAGCACTTCAATGTCGGACTAATACGTAAGCTAACTGTTGCACGATCACAATGATACTGTACACAGTACCAATGTGAGTAGTAATCGAACACTGCAATCCCAAACTGTAAACTGACTCACCCTAGGTAATGATTTCGGGGTTTCGGGATTTTTCGATTCTAGTATATATTAATACTTCAAAGTATATAACGTTTATAATGGCACATCGTAGCCCATATGTACAAACAATAGTACGCCCTACTGTAGTAGTTTTCATATAGTAGTACTGCAATGGTCACTTCCAAACCATACGAATCCAAGAATAGCTGGGGACCTCGTCGGATTCATCCCGCTCTTGTGTAATATATATTTTGCCCAACCTGTCGGTCGACATTGCCCTTTTCAATCTGCCTCAATTCCCAAACATAACGTCAATGTGAACACTGATATATTTGTCATAGCTTAGGAATCATCTTCAAGCGTTGCACCAGTGATGTTGCAACATTGACCACCTCTGTGACACCGCCTCTCCGAAGACGAATATATCTTCTGTTCGGTTAAAGCATTTCTCTCCATTTTCCATTTCCAGGGATCGATCACCCACGAGCATGATCTTGTCAATCTCTCTGTGCGTAGTCCTCTTGGGCGTCGCCGCTGGTTTTCCCCTTCAACGCTACGTCATCCTCGACCACGCGTGGGAGTTTGAACCGCCCCGCCAACAATCGTCTTTAATGTACCTTGAACGAAGCAGCAGCCATCCCTTGGGAGCTTCGAAGGCTTCGAACACGACCGCCACCGTCGTAGAAGACTGGTTCCATGACCAGTTGCTGGATCACAAAGGTACCAAGCACACGGACGTGGTGTGGAGCCAGCGGTACTTCTCCAACTCCCAATACTATGGAGGTCCGGGCTACCCCGTCTTCTTTTACATCAGCGGCGAAAGCCCTGCGTCCAGCTCCGCGGTGACGTCGTCCGGGATGTTCCACGTCGAGCTCGCCCGGACATTTCGAGCTATTTTGGTCACGTTAGAGCACCGATACTATGGCAAGTCCGTGCCGAGTGACGACTTGACCACCGACAGCCTCGAGTTTCTCACGTCCGAGCAAGCGATCGGGGACATCGTTCGATTTCAAGCGTTTTTCAACGCCAAACTCAACGTGACAAGGACAAACTGGGTCGCCTTCGGAGGCAGCTACCCCGGCATGCTCGCCGCGTGGACCCAACTCCAGCACCCGACGGCGTTTGCCGGTGTCGTCGCGAGTTCAGCCCCCGTCCACGCCACATACAACCTCGTCGCATACAGCCAAGCCGTGTCCGACGGGTTGCGCCGGTATGGCAACGACACGTGCGTGACAGTGGTTCGATCAGCCATGGCCGAAGTCCACCGGCTACTGTCTAGCCAAGATGAGCGCGATTCAGCTCGGTTCCGCGACCTCTTCAACCCGTGCCATGCCATCACCACTGACGACGACCGTAGTGTCATGGAGAGTCTAGTGTACGACATGTTTGCGTCGACGGCGCAAGCCAACAACGACGACGTGGGTGGTGGGGTGGCCGGGTTGACGCTGGCGGGCATGTGCGCGGCGTTTCGGAGCAACGACGGGGCCGTTCCTGTACAACTCGTCGCAACGCTGTTCAACCGCACTGTGGCCAAAGCCAAGTGCGTCGATGCGAGGTACCATACCCGGTTTGCACCGTTTCATGATGTGAATGTGTCCACGTCCAATATGTTTCGGCAGTGGGGGTACCAGCTCTGTGCAGAATTTGGGTTTGGCCAGTCAACTACGACCAAGCACAAGTCCCCCATGACCACGAGTACTAGTAGTAGTACTAGTAGTACTAGTGCCTTCAGCCCCCTCGAGTTTATCACGGTGGACCGCACGTTTGGTCGCATGTGCAAAGAAGCGTACAACATCTCAAATGTGCCCAAGCGAGTCGACATGACCAACGCCAAGTATGGCGGCGTCGGCGTGCTTAACGCAGCCCAGAACGTGGTCTTTTCAAGTGGATCCATGGATCCGTGGTCGCCTGTCGTGGTCACCAACGCCACGACCAAGAGAACTAACTCCACGTCCTCGACTGTGGTGGACATTCAAGATGCGGCGCACTGCCGCGACTTGTACGCCCGACGCAGTGGCGACAGCAGCCACGTGGTCTGGGCTCATAATCTCATTGAAGCCGCGGTGGACAACTTTCTCAAGTCGAAGCCTTGCCAGTAACGTTAGTTGGCAATTGCTTACACAAGTTGGGAAATATCAATTGTAGAATGTATCAACGTTACTTTGCCCCGTCGCTGTATTGAGAATATTCACGTGTTAAAAGCTACGTTAGACTCTGAGCTACTACTACAACAATTTCATATCCGCTGTTTATCGCTCGTGTTTACTGTATGTGGCAAGAATTATCTCCAAATGGGCAAAAATATTTAAAAAAGAATATTATTAGGACATCGAAGTACAACATTGGATTATATCTTTATATTAGCATACATCGAAGTATTAATAGTACAAATTTGGATTATATCTTTTATATGTTAATGCCAGAGAGCAATAAAATATTTCAAAATATATTTAGAAGGCCCGGGATCATAAATATAATGAATACTAGTACTTAAGCACTACTAGTACGTAGTATTATTAATTAATACTGTCGATTGAACTTGATTTACTTCGTAGTATTATCTATAAATTGAGACTTTGTATTTATAGATGACCCCATGGGCCACAAAGCCACGATGATTTTTAAAGCGATAAAAAGGCAAGGATTCTGTGGTTAGGCATGGCCTGGTGCTTCTTCCTTCGCCGGCGCGTCCGTCGCGGGGGGCGGCGCTACTGCCGCCGCATATCCGAGTCGGAAGCGCCCGGCTATCCACGACGCTTCGAGAAACCGGATGGGACGAAGATCCCACCCGAGTTCAAACGGGAACTTTTCCTTCAAAAAGAACTCTTTGAGCCAATCCACTCGGATTTGTCCCGATTCGTCTCGAAACAGAATCGTCACAAACGCGGCTTCGGTATACGCGAGGAGCTTCTCGTACTGCCCGAACACCATGTCGGGGTTGGTGGCGCGGCTGTCGGCTTCGCGGAGGTGGCGGAACTGCACGAGGTCAGCCTCGGACAGGTACTTGCCGTCCTTGGACAATGCCACAAGCTGGTCGATCAACTCGGGAGCGAGGGTCGTTTGGTCGCCAGTATGTGCGTCTCGACGGCTGAGCGACGCGTCATGCTCGATCGCGTTGTGACGGCAGAGGTTCGCGAGGGAAATGACCTGCTTGCCATCTTCCACAGTTCCCAACTTCATCGTATTGGCGCCCGCCAAGGACGTGCGGAAGGTCCAGTCCACCTTGGCAAGTTCCAGCACCGATTTGAGCTTGGGCTGCGTGATGCCTGTGCGGGGAAGGATGCCGTAGTTGGCCATGGTGTTGAGAAACGGACATGGCGACACACTGTCGCCCTCCGAAGCGGGGGTCCATGTCTCAAAGCCTGCCGGTGGGGCGTGGTTGGTGTCCGTAGCGTGGTTGGTGTCGGTAGGCGTACTCATGCGTGCGTTCGATGTGGTGGGTAGGATCGCAATGAAAAACTGAACTTGACATCAGGGAGCACAAATCGTGTGATTGGCTATTGGATTGAACATTTCTCTGATTGGTTGAAATGTATCCAGTTCACGCGAATGATTGGCTGGATTTATGATGGCCGTTTCAGCCTTTCTCAGCTGAAATTCTCCGGAGTACTGTAGTGTCACGGCGCTCACCGCGACACTCCACGACTGCATCTTACCGAGTACGAAGCCCAGCACAGCGCCTTTAGCGCTCATACCGGTAATTAACCCCATCCCAATGTACCCTACTAAGGCCCACACCACTAACGTTATGATTAGAGCCATTTCCAAGTTCTTAATTGCTCGAGGGTGAATCTGCCGAGGCCACTCGCTGTGCGTGCTCGTGGATCATGTCGACGCTGTGGTGACTGGGACATTTACAAGGCATATCGCAATCTGGCTACATATCAACCAACTAAAGCTCGCTGAAGCTCATATACCTGGCACTGCTGCGAAGACAGCACGACCTGCCCGAGATGCTGCTGTTGCGGTGATGTCGGAATTGCGGTGATGTCGGAATTGCGAAGCCCACGTCGTATTTTAAATCAATGGTATTAATATTATCACTTACTTTCACTATACTTGGGCCGACATTTTCAATTGAGCGCAACCGACGACAGAACAACAACATGGGGTTCATATGGACGTTCATCATGACGAGCTTGCTCACCACCAACGCGTTTGCGATCCTGAACGAGAAGCGCTTCCTTCGACGAAGTACATGATGCATCCCCTTCCTCCTCCATCCTTCTCTCCTTCCTTCCTGGCTTACGATCGTCGCTGTAGTTGGATTGCATCAAGTCGACAACTCGGACGGACCGCCGACCGTGAAGAACCAACTCGCAGGACTCCTCACGGCCGTCCAATACACAAGAGGTACGTGAACATGTGACGAGTTTATGTCCTCAACATCTCACCTCGACGATGATGTAGTCTTATTGATCCCGATCAACGTTGTCGCAATTGCGCTGGAACTCCTGCTGGGATAAGCAACAACAAAGGAACGTTAACTATCTCGTATGTGTGTGTGTGACCCGTAGAAGACTAATGCTATGTGACGATGGAAAGGGAACAGATCACTAGTATATCCACAGCAGGGATTCATTATATTGCGCATAACATGGAGCAACCTAACATTAATGTCCTCCTCCGCCGTGCGCCTTCCCCTGGCTTTCTTGTTCCTTGTGCACGATGATAGCATTCATGCGGGCCAACTAGAGAACCATGAACACTCCACATCCAACGACATGTCAATACCTCCTTCTTGTGGTGCAAGCACTCAAGGTAATCCTCGACGGCCGCCGAGCATTGTCCAGGCTGTGCCGCTTCGACCTAGATGCTTCATAAGACACGATATAGGACAACAGCTCCATGTGCATGAGACTGTACGTTGCAACGCTCCACGTCCTTCCAGAAGGCGTAGCATCGGTTGGCCGTGCCCTTGAACCCGAACCCAGACGACATGCTCCACTGACGATGTAATGATTCAACGGTGGTGGCGAAGCCGTCAGTGAAAATACTTGTACAAATTAGTACTTATTTTCACAGGTATAATAGCCGTGAACTACAATATGGCACCACGGCAAGTGAGAAGTGTATGGTGGGTAATTGTGGTTGGCAATTCTGGTTTACAGTTAGTAGTACTATTAGTATCACCCACCATATCGAAAAAATGAAATTCGCAAATTGAATTTTATGACTACAGTACTGGTCGGATGGGATAATACTAGTAACAATTGGTATAATACTATTAATACTATTAACAGTACCAGTTATTAATAATAGCTACTAATACTACGTACAGTGTACTGTAGTAGGTCAATATCCTTCCTTTGTTAAACAAGTATTAATACTTCGTATTAATTCTAATCCTTGCAAACAAATACGAGGGGTGAGATACTACTAGCCCCTCTAAAAGGCACAAAAGCCCGTTACGCAGATAGCAGATTGATCTACCTCCAGCGAGGAACTCAGAACAAAGTATTCTTACTCAAACTACAGGTTGCACAGACCTACAGCCCCTTTGAGCACCAGTTTACACAATTCAAATCCAACCGCACCAGCGTTTGCGACATATACATTCAAACACATCACGGTATTATATACACTACACGCAATATCCGTCTAGTTGGCGTGTTCATCCACCAAGTACGGTACGCGGAGGTTCTAGGTTTTGGGCAAGTAGGGCTGGATGAACGCTTGGGCGGTGCTCAGGCGACCGTACACGCCAGGCTTGTTGAGCACCGCGCAGCCAATGCCCCAGCTCACGACGCCCACGAGGCGCTCGCCCGCGGCGTCTTCGATGGTCAGCGGTCCCCCCGAGTCGCCCTGGCACGAGTCTTCACCCTTGAGTCCCCCGGCAGCCAGCATGGTGGCGTCCACCTTGTTGGGCGCGAGGGCGATCGAGGCCTTGGCGTTGTCCCAGGACTTGACGCTGACCTCTTTGAGCACGCTGGATTGCGCGCCCCCGGACGACGTGGTGCCCCACCCGCGCACCCACGTCAGGACGTTAGCCGGAACCGTCTCGAACGACACCCGGACGGGGGCGATGGTCGTGATGTTGCGGTCCAGGACGAGGATGGCCACGTCGTTGGCGTAGGTCTTGGGGTTGTTGAGGGGGTGCTTGATCTCCTTGACCACCTTGGTGGGCACGCCGTCGGACGATCCCGACAAATAGTGCGAGCCCACCACTACGTACGACAGCTTGTGGCCCGTGCAATGCGCCGCCGTGAGAATCACGTTGGGCGCGATCAGACTGCCCCCGCAGCTAGACGTGCCGGTGGCAGACGCCTTGAGGCCCGCCAAGTACCGGTGCTGGCCCACAGCGGCCTCCGTGCCTCCGACGATCTCGATAAAGTTGTTGTCGGGGGAGGCGTCTTGGGCCAGGACGGCGGCGGCGATGGTGGCGAGGACGAGGGCGAACTTCATGGCGGCAATTGGAAAATGATATGCACAATTGCGATCTCCAAGTGCTGTTTGTGGGAAGTCAGGGGACAGCAAAGGTGGAACTTGTCTGCGCGAATGGATGACTTGAAATCAGGTTGCTTCTTGGACTCTGATTTGGATTCGTTTTATATCTTGGGTTTGCAGGAGAGATATACAGGTACTGAAGCAGTGATATGTCTGGTTGAAATTCTCTTCTCCAAATCTGATCGTACTTCTGACTTTTCTAGTTTAGGGTTCCCACTTCCAATACGTATAAAT
>NW_009798277.1:156740-177188 GCF_000520075.1 Aphanomyces astaci | reverse complement strand
ATTTATACGTATTGGAAGTGGGAACCCTAAACTAGAAAAGTCAGAAGTACGATCAGATTTGGAGAAGAGAATTTCAACCAGACATATCACTGCTTCAGTACCTGTATATCTCTCCTGCAAACCCAAGATATAAAACGAATCCAAATCAGAGTCCAAGAAGCAACCTGATTTCAAGTCATCCATTCGCGCAGACAAGTTCCACCTTTGCTG
Organism: Aphanomyces astaci; assembly: GCF_000520075.1. NCBI lineage: Eukaryota > Oomycota > Saprolegniomycetes > Saprolegniales > Verrucalvaceae > Aphanomyces > Aphanomyces astaci. Next base: position 176,978 of record NW_009798277.1, on the reverse strand, counting down.
TCCCCTGACTTCCCACAAACAGCACTTGGAGATCGCAATTGTGCATATCATTTTCCAATTGCCGCCATGAAGTTCGCCCTCGTCCTCGCCACCATCGCCGCCGCCGTCCTGGCCCAAGACGCCTCCCCCGACAACAACTTTATCGAGATCGTCGGAGGCACGGAGGCCGCTGTGGGCCAGCACCGGTACTTGGCGGGCCTCAAGGCGTCTGCCACCGGTACGTCTAGCTGCGGGGGCAGTCTGATCGCGCCCAACGTGATTCTCACGGCGGCGCATTGCACGGGCCACAAGCTGTCGTACGTAGTGGTGGGCTCGCACTATTTGTCGGGATCGTCCGACGGCGTGCCCGCCAAGGTGGTCAAGGAGATCAAGCACCCCCTCAACAACCCCAAGACCTACGCCAACGACGTGGCCATCCTCGTCCTGGACCGCAACATCACGACCATCGCCCCCGTCCGGGTGTCGTTCGAGACGGTTCCGGCTAACGTCCTGACGTGGGTGCGCGGGTGGGGCACCACGTCGTCCGGGGGCGCGCAATCCAGCGTGCTCAAAGAGGTCAGCGTCAAGTCCTGGGACAACGCCAAGGCCTCGATCGCCCTCGCGCCCAACAAGGTGGACGCCACCATGCTGGCTGCCGGGGGACTCAAGGGTGAAGACTCGTGCCAGGGCGACTCGGGGGGACCGCTGACCATCGAAGACGCCGCGGGCGAGCGCCTCGTGGGTGTCGTGAGCTGGGGCATTGGCTGCGCGGTGCTCAACAAGCCTGGCGTGTACGGTCGCCTGAGCACCGCCCAAGCGTTCATCCAGCCCTACTTGCCCAAAACCTAGAACCTCCGCGTACCGTACTTGGTGGATGAACACGCCAACTAGATGGATATTGCGTGTAGTGTATGTAATACCGTGATCTGTTGGAAATTCATTATGTTCTGCGAAGGTGTGGGATGTGGTCGTTCATTGAAAGGGCACAGTAGCTTTCTTGACGATATGGTTGCACTTTCATCTTGACAGAAACAACACCAACTAGTATTAATATTGATAATCAACAAGGCACTTCTGTTGATAGTGCTACTGTGCGGTGGAGTGATGGGAATGGTGTCAGTAAAGGCAACCGCATTGGAGGCGTGTAATAGGTCGGTGAAATGCAGCTCACGGAGGAATGCGTTGGTCCTACTAATGCTCTTAGCTTGTTACGACAACACGTTCAGGAATCAAGGTTATGTACACTGTAATGTGTACAGATTTCATTTCGATTTCCTCCAAGCGATACAACCATCATTCACAAAGGACAACAACCTGCATTCTTCGTGGAGATCAAAAGTCAATCATCATGGCAGCAACCACCACGAACCTTCGCCTTGTAGTTGCGTCCAAGAACCCTGTCAAGATCGGAGCTACTCGAGATGGCTTTGAGAAGAGCTTTCCTGGGCACACGTTCTCCATATCTGGCGTCGACGTTCCTTCCGACGTGGCCGCGCAACCCATGACCAGTCGTGAGACGTTGGGCGGCGCTTTGAACCGACTGCACGCCGCTCGAGCACTAGTTCCAGACGCAGACTACTGGATCGGCATCGAAGGTGGCGTGGAGCAGACCAACTTTGGCGGTGACGCTCCCGCTGCAGACGTGATGGAGGTGTTTGCGTGGATTGTGATCGAAGCCGCCGACGGGACTCGGGGTATGGGTCGCACTGGGTCGTTCTTCCTTCCAGAGGCCGTGGTCAAGCTGGTTGTGGGGGGGCTGGAGCTAGGCCATGCGGACGACCAAGTGTTTGGAGGGTCCAACTCGAAGCAAAAGACGGGCTCGGTGGGGCTGCTCACCCAAGACCGCATCACGCGGCAGTCGTACTACGAGCATGCAGTGCTCCTGGCACTGATTCCGCTTCAAAACACCCGGTTTCGCTTTGTCTTGCCTGACGGAATGTAGTAGTAGTACTACTACTAGTACTTCTACTACGACAGTATTTCAAGAGCGTGGTTGACTTGAGCTATCCCAACCTTGGCTACATTTTTGCTCAAATGATAGCAGACAGAATCACAGTTAACGACGTAAGCACTGAGTTCTTTGGGAAAGCATTCGACGGTAGCTAGCCCTAGTATTGCTGCGGCCATGTGTGAGATAGGAGAGTGTCCATGTATGCCTTCAAGTGCAAAGTGTCGTTCAATTGCAAATTGCACTTAACAGTAATTTTGTGTTGTTTTTCACTTGTACAACTCGTTTACGGAGGTAAAAACCTATGCTAGTACAAGGTGGTGGATGCATTATTCGATGCAACGCCCAGAGATTGCAATTCCACTCATCCAACTTCACATCATGTCACTTTGGCTGGCCAAGCACCACCGAGCTGTTATGCACAATGTGTCCAATTCCACCAACATGACTAGCTTGGTCCCTGGCTTGAACGACACGACCATCGACTGGAACGAGACACATGCAACCAAAAATGCCAGTTTCCCTCGTTTTAACGACACCGTGAGACCACCCGAGGAGACCATTACGTTTCCTCCTTACACTCCCACTTCGTCCGCAGTCCCGCGACATAACATACCTTCTCTGGAAGCATCCTTTCCTCAGCAATCGTGGCCGAATGAGTCCGTCGCAGCTCTCGCCGCCGTCGCCGGAGTGGCCGCCACGCTTCTGGTTGTTTGGGCTCTGCAACTCCGACAAAAGAGAGCGAAGGTCATGACACGGGAGGGCTCGGACGATAGCATTTCGCCGCCCGACTATGTATGCGCCGGCAGTCCCATCGGCACGGCCGTCACCCTACCGGCGTCGTCGTCGAGCTACATGTAGATCGACGATACGGAATAGTTACCACGTCGATGGCGGAGCGATGCGACACTGTTCTTCCGAGGTCTATCGCGGGAGAGTCATGGAAGGATGGCAGAGATGGTGGTGGCAGCGCCTGCGGGCACTGTTTTGCACTTCGAAGTACTTATCACGTTGACGACATCATGGTTGTGTGCTATTTTCTCTTGCAACTAGTATTACTAGTCTGGTAATTATCCGAAAATTTCCGGATACGTCCTAGCCACATTGTTGAAGTAGAGCCAAATATGCATATATTTCAACCATTTACATATAATTATAGTAAGGCGATAAACAAGTACACCAGTAAGTACCAGAATAAATATGCAATTTAGTCGCTTAGCCAATCGCATGTGCATTTTTTGTGTGGCGTCATCAAGTTAACGTGAAGCGACGACCTCAATGGGGGAGAACAAAGGGAACAAGGCGGCGCAGCGGGAAAAGCTGCTGGCGTCCAAGCGAGCATGGGCGAAGGAGCACTACGAGCAGAACCGGGAGCGCATCCTGGCAGTGAACAAGAAGTGGGCGCTAAAGAACCGCGCCAAGATCCGCGAGTCCAAGCGGCGGTACCGCGAACGCAACCGCGCAAAACACAGGAATCAAATCCAGGCGTACTACCGCAATTGGAAACGGCGGAGAGACGAGCGTAGGGAGAATGGCGAGGCAAGCGCCGAAGACGATGACCCGGAACCCCCGCAGGACCTCGACGACGACGACGACTTGGAAGGCGAAGGCTGGGATCGAGACGTTGACTACAAAGACATAGTAAGCATGCTTGATAACGAGGACCTCGTTGCCGCGACGGACCCGACTGTTGAAGAATCCGAGCGATATACGCCGCGGCAGCGCTCCATGGTGCTCGTGCGGCAGCAAAAGTTCTGGCAGCGACTCGCGGACGTCCTTCCCATGACCACACACGATTTGGAGCACTGGTCTGTGGAGCTTCATGCTGGCATTCCTTCTTCCAGCCCTCCTGTCCATCGAGATTACTTTGACGGGCGGCCCCATGTCGTCACGGAAGATGCAGCGCAAGGAGACGTCGCGTCCGAAGACGAGGAAATGTATGCGCGCGCGCATGAAATGACGATCGTACGGCGGCGCAAGAAGATACCAAGCACAGACGAACAGCTGGAGCAGCTCAAGCAGGACCCCAGCATGGCCGCGGTGCTCGAAACCATCATCCTCATGCGGGCGGGCAGTGGCGTCTGGCCCGACGACCTCAGGTGACCACTAGCCATAAGTCTAGAGGCCTTGTGAAAATATCGATCCAGACAGTCTTATGGCGGCTTATAACTGTAAGCAAGGAACACGCGACAGAGTACACAAAGAATTCACATGCGAATTCTGCGACGAGAATAATGCTCCGATTACTATGCTCTTTCATCTCGACTAACAAGTTGCCAGGTGAGAAAGATAGGGTTTTCATGTCAGTCGCAATCATCCTTGGACAGAGGTGACGTTAGTACTACTAGTAGTACATACACTGTGAGGCTGCCAAGAAGACGCTCAGTAGTAGACTTGCCGACAGTATATACCGTCGAGGTGGGGTTTGGACCAGTCAAATTACGTACTACCATATATTGTCTGTCATTAAAACAGCAAAGAATGGGTCAATTCACGAATTCCCACTGGATTGGCAAGTTCAGGGCGTCCTGGGGTAGAAGAAGAATGGATTGTACACATGCAAAGTATATCCATCTTGTCGTCCCGTAGCGTGAGAAAGCACAGTCAGAGCCTTTGATCGCTCAAGACGGGCGGCTTGAACGTTCGTAGGCTCGAGGGGGGAACGATCGCGGCTGCGCGGGGACGATTGTGGTGGCTCTGAAGGGCGGTATATGGTACTACCTCTGTCCGTAAATTCTTGCAACAAGCGGAATATCTTGAAAATGAAGTGCATCAAAGTCGAATATTTTGAATCCAAGGATATGTACGGATAGAGGAGGAACTGATGAACACCAATGAAACACTTTCGCACCAGAATTCATCCAATCAAATCAACTCCATTGGATTGGGTCAAGTACACTTTATCCAGTATAAGATGTGCATCGTTTTTGAGATTTCCTTACAAACTTATCCGGATATCCGTTATCCGTATGATTTGGCTTAAAGTTGACACTTGATCGACGATGCGCGCCAAGAAGAAGGACCTCACCAAGAACGACCGGGAGGCAATTCTCCAGCAGCTCATGGCCCATTTGGTGGACAACAAGAAGTTGATCCGTGGTGCACTAAATAAGATTGCATTGGACTTTGGTGTACATCGTGGAACTGTGCAGCGAGTGTGGAAACGTGCCAACGTCGACCTCGACAACAAACTTCGACCATGTTCCGACGTGTCGTCCAGAAAAAAGGGCCACTCAGGTCGGAACCTCAAGCACGAGAACGTGGCGAATCGCCTGAAGGCTGTTCCTAAGGCCAGCCGCACCACGTTTCGGTCTATTGCTGCTGCACTTGGGATGCCGCGTTCAACCCTGCATGCATACTACCGCCGCGGCATCTTCGTCAAGTACAACAGCTCCGTGCGTCCATCTCTGACGGATGCCAACAAAGTCGTGCGGACGAGTTGGGCCATGGACCACATCCATGCACTGTCCCCGTCAGTGTACTTGTTTGACGACATGATGCAATGCGTCCACGTGGACGAAAAGTGGTTCTACGCCACCAGGGTCAAGCGATCCTACTACCTTGCACCTGGCGAAGAGCCACCCCATCGCACCTGCAAGTCCAAGAGATTCATTACCAAGGTGATGTTTTTGTCAGCTGTTGCTCGGCCACGCTGGGACGAGGATGCTGGGTCATGGTTTGATGGGAAGATCGGAACGTGGCATTTTACAGCTAAGGTCCAGGCCGCGAGATCAAGTCGCAACCGCCCAGCAGGAACTCTCCAAACGGTTCCTGTCAGCGTTACCCGTCCGGTGTACAAGGCGATGCTGCTGGAGAATGTTATCCCTGCCATCAAGGCGAAATGGCCAAAGGGGTGTGGACGAAGCATCACCATTCAACAGGACAACGCCCGCCCACATGTGCCACCCTGCGACACTGATATCGTGGCGGCGTGTCAAAGTGGTGGCTGGGACATGCAGCTCAAGTTCCAGCCACCAAACTCTCCAGACCTCAATGTTCTGGATCTGGGGTTCTTCCGTGCGATCCAGACCCTCCAAGAGAAGAACACCTCCCGCTGCATTGATGACATTGTTGCCGCCACGGAGCAAGCGTGGAGTGAAGTCTGCATGCAGACCCTCAACAACAACTTCCTGACCCTCCAAGCCTGCATGCGTGAAACGATATGCGCTCAAGGAAACAACAACTACAAGATTCCTCATTGCGGTAAGGCGAAACTATTGGCTCGTGGGCTTTTGCCCCAGGTCCTGGCAGTAGACAATGAGGTTGTGGAGTGTGGTTTCCAGCAGCTTGACGAGTCTGACGTCAATGCAAAGTTTGACCAACTGGCCGTGGAAGTGACCGAAGCTATGGAGATGTCTGAATTCAGCTCTCAGTTGGAAAAGCTGATTGTCAACGACGAGCTCAAGGAGGACGCGGGTGTTGAATTGGACGAGCTGTTGGATTTGTGTAGCCTGCTTTGAATATAATTGTATTCATTTTTGTATGCCAAAATCAAAATATAATTTACGATTAGTTTGTTGCAAGCTTTTCCGAATATCATTATTTCCGCTTGTTGCAAGAATTTACGGACAGAGGTAGTATTACACACGGTGGTCTAATCGTTCGTAGAGATGTTAAATGGGGGCAAAGCCAACGTTGATGCTGGAGGGAGGCTGACTACAGTTATCACGGCCGTGTATCAATGATGGTGAGAAAGGTGTCGAGCCATGATCCATATATAGATAGTAGTACACTTGACTGTGCTAGGTATTTTTGATGATGTAAGTAACGTTATATCATTGACATGTGCTCAACCAGCCACAAGGACAATGTTTCCGAGGCTAGCCATGTCAAGTTCACATATGTCGGACACACTGGGTTTCAAACATTGGATAACTGCACACGTTTTGGTCAGCGCGCAAGTACAGTACTAGTATCAAACTTGAACAAAAATGCTGTCTATTTTAAATGGGCACGCGACACTGTCCAATGGGTCGAACAGCAATTGGTAGTTAGGGCACAGAACCCAAAGTTTTGCCATTTGTCCATTTTAACAGCAATAAAGGTGAAGTCCACAGTTTAACAGCTTAGTCGTACGTTGAACCTCCAACCTACCACGGCGCAACGTACAATTGGTGTTAGGGTTTGATCCCACTTGTCGTGTCACCAATCTATTTCGAGAAAGCAACATTGGGGCGGGGTTACATATATCCCACGTCACTCCCCATATTTACGACCTGCCGTCGCCACCGACGACGTAACCTGAACTCATGTCCATTTCGCCTATCCATCTCCCCCGCATCGGCACGTTCACGTCCGCCGTCCCAACCAGTCGCGCTGTAGCGAAAGCATACCGGAAGTTTAGCCCCGCGGTGGGGGCGGCCATCGGGTGTGTGGTGCTCATGCTTGTGGGTTTCGATTCTGTGGTCAACAACTGGGTGATTAACGACTTTTGTGGCAACGGGCTGCAGTTCCGCACGCCCGTGGCGCTGGCTACGTCAGCCAACGACCTCCCAACGTCGTACTTGTTTGCGAAAGGGTGGAACATCTCGCAGCTGTCCAACATTGGCCACTGGATGACCGACTATGCGATTCAGAAGCTCTCGACCATTGACCCGAACGTGTTTATCATCTCGGGGGGGACGTACGTCGTGACGGGGGCAGACATGAACCTCTGCGGATCCTTCTCCGGCACGTACACGTTGAACGACCTCACCGAGCCGGTCAAGCTGGCCACTGCCACCGACGCCATCACGTACCTGCGAGGCAACTCGCTGACGCACTTTGCTACAGACGACTTGGCCGTGGGGTTACCCACGACTGATTCGTTGTCGGTGGAACTCGAGGCGCTCGGGTTCGTCGCTGCTCGCATCCAAGCAGATATCAAGATGACCATGGCGTTCCCCGTTCAAAACACATCGGTTCCTCAATCAGCAATCGTTCAGTTCTACCGTTTGTACACCAAGAGCTACTGCACGGGGTGCCCTCCACTGGCGGAGCTCGGGCGCGGCGAGTGCAACTTCACCATGAACTTTTCGCCGGCGTCGAATGTCCTCGTGGTCAACAGCACATTCGTGTTGAACTCCAAGCACGACGTGGGGCTCATGTTTGCCCGAGACATTTACAGCGCGGTCTCGTCGGCCCTAAAGTTCATCGCTCTTTTGCTGGCGTTGGGGGGGTACCTCGCCAGTCGCAAGACTGTGCAGTGGTCCGAAGTAAACGCGGAAAAGATGGAGACGATTTGGCACAAGTTGATTCAGATCGTGGCGCCGCAGTACTTTCCCCACCTCAGCCATGCAATCCGGTTCGACATTTTTTGCTACAATAGCGACTACTTTGTCTTGTTGTACGGGGTGAGCATCCTCCTCGACATGAACCACGCGATTGTGTTTACAAGGGAAGTAAACGTGTTCAACCGACATAGCCCCCGCCTCGGAATGACACTGCAGCTGTTTGCCCTCAGCACGCGGTTACTGTGGCTCAACATTGGTTTTCTCAAGCTGTGCAAACTCGGCATCAACTTGATTACACCGGCGTCGTTCTCGGGCCAAAGCCGCGTGATACCGTTCTTCAACTTTAGTTCCGTCACGACGTTGTACTTGACGACGATTTTGCTGTTTTTTGTCCCGAATTACATCGAGTACAACAATCAGAGTCGGTGGGATATTCACAACCACGTGGAGCTCCTGGACGGGCAATTTGTGGACTTTTTCGAGAGCTTTTACGTCCGGGTCGTGGGTGCCGTGTTTGTTGGGCTTATTGGCAACGTGTGGGGCGTCTTGGCATTGGATCACGTCGTGTTAGCAGGTATTTGGAGGGTGCTCAAGGCCAACAGCTTGACCCGGCAGGCGATTTACAATTCCACGTCGATTCTGTGCGAATACGTGGACGATGTCCAGATGATCCAGGAGGACGTCGTGATGACGTGTCGCGCCAGACGGTTGAGTACGTTACAGTGGTACTTTATGCACCACATGGTCTGCTTTGGCCTGCCCGAGAAGGACATGACCAAACGCAAGCAGAGCCTACCCACGAACACGGCGAGCGACCGGCCGGAAGGGCGCGAGATCAAGTACACGGTAGGCCAAGACTCAACCGGCCACTTCCACCTGTACGACGACGTGCTCGCGGACGTCAAGAGCCTGCCGTTCAACATCAAAATCCTGCGGAATACCCCCATCATGATCAAGTAATTTTGTACAATACTCCTGGAGTAACATTCAGGACAATCAATATATATATTAATGGCATGTATTAGCATAAGAATACATGTAATATAACTCCACTGAAACCCTTCGTAAGTAGTCTTTTTTCGTTTCGTACGTTCGAGAACGTGCTGTGCAAAGTTAGAAGTTATCGTGCGCGAGCTGAACGCTTGATTTCTACTCACGTCAACTCTAACGTAGCGAGCAACGCGCACTTATATACTAGTATAGGTCAGTACTAGGAATACTATTTTCTTCCAGAGTAATACTATTAAGAATACTATTAATAGTTAACAGCGACATATTCTAGGTAGATTCTTTTCAGAGTACATCCCCACGAATGTCCTTGGTGTTATCCCTGATATTTGGATTGGATTGGTTTTATGGTCTTAACGTTATGCTCAAGACCAACGACTATCGCAAACTCGGAAACGAGCCAATTGCCTTGTGGGGCGACTACTGCAGAGAGTTGCCGGTTAAAAATACGTGGTGATAAAAGGTACGATTGCGTTAGCCGTGGTGGACAAGTGTACCGAAGGAGAAGGAGGGGTTGAAATGAAGACATGGGTACTCCAGTACGTTATTGTTGATCACGGTAACCTCCGTACCTTATTGCAGCGTCAACTCACCGGCAGCGACAGGACACAGCTAAGTACGCATTACTTGGATACCAAAATCAGTTAATGCCGCCTACGCGCCCCACGTGAACGACATTGGTCCGGGGCTCCGAGCGCTGGGTGAGCAGCGACGGTGCAATGGTCCAGAATTTCTTGGGGATGGTCGGCTGCCTGGTGTCGTGGCCTCGTCGTCGACCTTTGGTGAGAACCAGCAGTAGCAGCCGTTGCCACCGCCCCGCTCGCTCACTTGGAAGCACCGACATCGAAGTATCCACGTGTCCGAAGAACAGCAACACGTGCTCTTCTTTGGAAAATGTCTGGCGTTGCTTAGCAATTCCGTGATAGTAGGCCGTGAGGACGGAGATTACCCCCCCGGTAGCGATCAACGCGTGGAACGAATCGTTTTGGCAGAATAGGGCGGAGACCAAGCCCATGGCAAACACGACCACGGACAGCATCGCCCCCACGGTTCCCACGGGACTGACTAACAACCGGGGGACGCGGTTGTGCCGTTTGCGCCACGAGATGAACGCGAGGCTTTGCGTAATGTAGCACCCAAACCCAAGGATCATCACGACGGTGTACACAACGTCAGCAGTACCGATATACTGCATAACAAAACACACGGCAACGTTCAAGACGGACACGACGAGGAGGGGGCGAGTGGTTTTGTGGGGGGGAGGCTGTGACGGACTAAACACTGACGAAATGAGGTTGGACTTGGCCAACGCGGTCAAGAGGTTGCTCGACGCCAGCGAAAAACCAGGAATAGACGCAACGATAGCTGGGAGCGAAAACAACGTCGCGGTGTCGTCCGTGGTGGCGAAACCGGCGCTAAAGCCCCCGTTCAGCACTGCGAAGACGTCCGGCAGGGCTGCTGCACCTGGCGGAAGGCTGATTGCAGACAGGTAAATGCAACAACAAGACGCTAACAGCGTGCATAGACTGGCGATTTGGCCCTTAGGAATGGACTTGCAAGGGTCCTCCACATACGTGGAGAGCGTTGCGAGGGCCTCAATGCCACTGAAGAACCAAATCGCGTTGGGGAAGGCTTGAAAGAACGCTGACAGTCCCCCTTGGGACGTCAAGTCGCTACCGCCCGTGTATTTGCCCATGTCGGCATTGGTCATGGCGCTAAGGCAGTAGAAAAACACGACCACCAACGACACGGTGGCGAGGCCAAAGATGGTGCGCCAGAAGAGGCGACCCCCTTGTAGCATGATGAGAAACACCAGCGATTGGATAACGATCCAGATCAGGGGTTCGAAGCCCTCGAGGGAGGGCCACCGCTGACTTAGGACCTGCGTGGTCCCGACAAGGCTGACCGACGAGTAGGTTACGTATTGCATCAGTTCACAACAGCCCACGACGAACGCCGTGCAAAACCCAAGCGTGCATCGCGCCAAACCAAACACGCCCCCTACAAACGGCAACGCACTGGCGATTTCAGCCACAGACAGAACCAGACACAGGAATGCGAGCGCGGTGAGGAGCACACCGTAACCGAAGCTGACTGTTCCGGCGACCAGGCCAACATTCCACGAGAAAAATTGTCCACAGATGACTGTGGCTATGCCCAGAGCCCAAATGTCCACGCTGGAGGCCACGTATACTGGTGCTTGCCTTGTAGATGGAGTCGCCGCAGGTGATGCGCCACCCACCATTTTGCAGTCGACGATGGGTCCGATCTATTTCGATCAAGCAGTTACAGCGTTTGTGACCACTGTGAAACAATCTATAACGACCGAGGAAACTCAATGCATCACCCACGACCTTATTTGCATGCTCGAGGTTATCCTACGCGTTGCAGCAACACAAATATAGGGGGGCCTGTGGTCACCAACGACACATTTTCCATTATCAAGAGTGCTACCGTAGTAGTACACTTCCATGGGGAAATAACACCATGAAACGCTTGACGTTTCAACCATTGAGAATGGCCCCAAGCCAACAGCTGTGGCTGGAGTTATATTTGCTTACTTGGCAACTTCGCTCCCACTACCAAGAGCTCCAAACGTTCACCAGCTAGAGTGGTATGCCGCCCCACGTTCTCGTCAAGGAGCAGTCGTCCACGTTCCGTTTCGTGTTCCGCCTTGTGCCGCCTTCAGTGAAGCGTAAAACGTTCCAGACTTATACGCTGATCGTCCCGTGGATTAGCCACATCATCGGCTTCCTGGTGCTTGTCCTCGTCTTCGTGGACGCGATAGCCAACAACTGGGCAGTCAACGACTACTGCGGCAACGCGCTGCAGTTCCGTACGCCCTTTGCGCACATCGAAACCGCTTCAGAGCTACCGAACGACTTCATCTTTGGTCAAGGCAGGGGGTTCTCCAACATGTCATTTGTGGGTCGGTGGATGATGTCGTTGGCCGTCTCCGATGTGGCCTCCCATAGCGACAGCATGTACATCCTCACGGCCGGGCAGTACTCAATCCAGGCAGCGACCATGAACTACTGCGGTACCTTGAATGGAAACTATTCCGTGCCGGACCTGTCGATGCCGGTCAAGTTGGCGGTTGTGGACGACGGCGTGACGTACCTACGTGGCGACGCATTGTCGCACTGGTTCACTAACGACCTGGTCGACAACTTGCCGACGAAATCATCCAAAAAGGCAGACGTGCAAGCTCTGGGGTTTCACCCCGCTCGGATGCAGGCGGATTTACGGCTAACTATGGGCCTGGACATCAAGAACACGTCAAAAACGCAAACTTTCGCCGTCTCGTTTTATCGCGTGTACAGCAAAAGCTACTGCACCGGGTGTGTGCCCCTGGCTACCCTTGGTCACGGCACGTGCAACCTGACGGTGCAATACATTCAGCGCACCAATATGGTGGTTGTGACCAAGAGCTTCTCCATGCCCGACTCGACGCACTACCTCGGTCTGATGTTCAGTCGTAGCATCTACACCATCATCGGGTCTGTCCTCAAGTACGTGGCCATCTTGATTGGCATGGCGGGTTTCCTCGCCAGTCGAAAGACTGTCCAGTGGCACGACCGCAGCCCAGACAAAGTTGAATCCGTGACCGAGAAGCTCATGGACATGGTCGTGCCCAAGTACTTTTCGCACCAGAGCTTCGCCATGACGTTTGACTTGTTTTGCTATAACAGCGACCTGCTTGTGTTGCTCTTTGTCGTGAGCAACTTGCTGGACATGAACCAGGCGATTCAGTACATCCGAGAAGTGAACGCGTACAACGCATTGAGTCCGCAGTGGGATATGACGGTCAAGTTGTTTGCACTGAGCACGCGCCTCTTGTGGCTCAACGTTGGGTTGGTCAAACTGGCCAAAATGACCGTGCACTTCGTCTCGTCGGCTACGTACTCTGGGCACAGTCGCGTGATGAGTTGGCTCAACTTTAGCAGCGTCACGACGCTGTATTTGAGTGCGATTTTGCTCTATTTCGTGCCCGACTACATTGAGTACAACAACATCTGTCGATGGGATATTGCCAACAGTTTGGAAAGTATCAACGGAAGCGTGATTGACAGTTTCAAGAGCTTCTACTTTCGCGGCGCACCGGCCATTGGTATTGGCCTCGCCCTCAACGTCGCAGGGGTGTTAGCAGTCGACCACTTGGTTTTGTTCGAGTTCTGGCGTAACTTGAGCAAGAACAGCCTCGGGCGCCAAGTTATGTTCAACACCACGTGCATCACGTGTGAGTTCGTGGGAGCTTTCACGGTCGAAAATTATGGTAGAGCTGTGCTCGAGTGTAAAGCGCGGCGCCTGAGCACCCTGCAGTGGTATTTCATGAGCCAGACGATGTGCTTTGGCTTACCGGAGAAAGAACTGAGCAAACAGAAGCAAAGTGGCAACCCGACGTTGGATATCGTGACCACAATCAAGCCGAACTATTCAAATGAACAAGGCAACGGAGATATCTTCCACGTGATCAACCAGAGTGGCAACGGACACATCCACCTACTCGACGACCAACTTGTGGATGTCCAGACCGTCGCGTTCAACATCAAAATCCTTCACGATACCGCACTGTACATTCGATAGATAACCCAGCACATTGTTTCACAGTGTCCTTTGTCTTCTTGAATAACGTTATGAACATATAGAGGCGGCGGGAAGTCGTCAAAGTAGAGGTGAAGTGGGAAATACTCCAATCAATGTGCACACTCATTTAGTGTTCGCGCTGTACCTCCTAAACGTGTCAAATTTAGTGCCGATGGGTTTTGTTTACATGTCAAATTCAAAGTCTTTAAATTCATTTGTAAGCAGATCATCTAATTGAGGATGGATGAATCAGGGATTCCGATAACATCACTATCATGAAGTGGCACCTTATGCTGAACGAGATAATGCTCAAATGAACGGAGCTCAAATGCGGCTGATCAATGAGAGGTCACGTTAACGGCAAAGCCAATCGCGGTACTATTTTCTAACAAATGTACAGTGCGGTATTGCGCAAGATTTTGATGTTGAACGCGAGGCTCTTGACATCCACGAGTTGGTCGTCGAGGAGGTGGACGTGGCCGCTGTCGCTCTGGTTGATCACGTGGAAGATATCTCCTTTGCCTTGTTCCCTGAGATGAATGGACGACTCATCTCCCTTGGTGGTCACGATATCCAACGTCGGGTTGCCACTTTGCTTCTGTTTGCTCAGTTCTTTCTCCGGTAAGCCAAAGCACATCGTCTGGCTCATGAAATACCACTGCAGGGTGCTCAGGCGCCGCGCTTTACACTCGAGCACAGCTCTACCATAATTTTCGACCGTGAAAGCTCCCACGAACTCACACGTGATGCACGTGGTGTTGAAAATGACTTGGCGCCCGAAGGCTGTTTTTGGCCAAATTGCGCCAGAACTTGATCAAAACCAAGTGGTCGACTGCTAACACCCCTGCGACGTTGAGGGCGAGGCCAATACCAATGGCCGGTGCGCCGCGAAAGTAGAAGCTCTTGAAACTGTCAATCACGCTTCCGTTGATACTTTCCAAACTGTTGGCAATATCCCATCGACAGATGTTGTTGTACTCAATGTAGTCGGGCACGAAATAGAGCAAAATCGCACTCAAATACAGCGTCGTGACGCTGCTAAAGTTGAGCCAACTCATCACGCGACTGTGCCCAGAGTACGTAGCCGACGAGACGAAGTGCACGGTCATTTTGGCCAGTTTGACCAACCCAACGTTGAGCCACAAGAGGCGCGTGCTCAGTGCAAACAACTTGACCGTCATATCCCACTGCGGACTCAATGCGTTGTACGCGTTCACTTCTCGGATGTATTGAATCGCCTGGTTCATGTCCAGCAAGTTGCTCACGACAAAGAGCAACACAAGCAGGTCGCTGTTATAGCAAAACAAGTCAAACGTCATGGCGAAGCTCTGGTGCGAAAAGTACTTGGGCACGACCATGTCCATGAGCTTCTCGGTCACGGATTCAACTTTGTCTGGGCTGCGGTCGTGCCACTGGACAGTCTTTCGACTGGCGAGGAAACCCGCCATGCCAATCAAGATGGTCACGTACTTGAGCACTGCGCCGATGGTGCTGTAGATGCTACGTCGGAACATCAGGCCGAGGTAGTGCGTCGAGCTAGGCACGGAAATGCTCTTGGTTACGACCACCATGTTGAAACCTTGTACGACTGCACTGTCAGGTTGCACGTGCCATGCCCAAGGGTAGCCAGGGGTACACACCTGGTGCAGTAGCTTTTGCTGTACACGCGATAAAACGGCACGGCAAAGTTCTGCGTTTTGGTCGTGTTCTGGATGGGCAGGCCCGTGGTCATGCACAAATCCGCCTGCATCCGAGCAGGGTTATACCCCAACTTTTACATGTCTGCCATTTTGGACTTTTTCGTCGGCAAGTTGTCGACCAAGTCGTTGGAGTACCAGTGCGACAATGCGTCGCCTCGGAGGTACGTCACGCCGTCATCCACGACTGCACGGAGTTGCTGCCGTTCAAGCCGCCGCAGTACTTCATGGTCGCCGCCTGGATCGGGTAGGCCCCGGCGGTGAGAATGTACACGTTGTCGCTGACGGTGGCCAGCTCCGCGACGGACAGCGACATCATCCACCGACCCACGTTGGACATGTTGGAGAACCCCCTGCCTTGACCAACGATGAAGTCGCGCTCGAGGTCTTCGGCAGATTGCATGTGCGCGACGGGCGTTCAGAACTGCAGCGCGTTGCCGCAAAAGTCGTTGATGGCCCAGTTGTTGGCCAGAGCATCCACAAAGACCAAGAGCAGGACCAGGGCGCCGATGTCGCGGCCGATCCAAGGGGTGGCGAGCGTGTACAACTGGGACGACTTTTGCTGAATTGAATGGGGTACCAAGTGCGAAAGGAGGCGGTACGTGGGCTTCCGCTCCTTGACGAGAACGGTGGGCGTCATGGCAAAGTTGTGTGTGAGCCTTTAAATTCTGACGTGGGTGCTATTTTGGGAAATCAACGTTGTACCCCAAACACGTAACCTCCAACCATGTTCACAAACACAATACGCTAGAACATCCCAGCACAATGTGTCGCTAACATGTCGGCCATACTAGTAGAGTATACCGGAAGGGCACTACTTTATAGTAGTAGTAATAGTTAATGGATGGAATTGGGGGTGACTTTCGATACAAAACCTTGTGAAATTATGCAACGCGTAAATATATATCGAATTTACATCAGTTTGGCTAAACATTTCGCTGGTTACAGTCTGTTTATAGTCTTTGAAACCGCTGTGCATAGTCGTTACGTTTAGTGAATTCAGTTGCCTATAATTCGGGAAACAAAACATACAAGGAACAACATGCAGGTTATTTACATTATTGGTTTGGTGGATTTATGTCGATTGTTTCTGATACATATAGGTGCATGTTAGCAGTTATTGACACACAATTACCTGTAACGGTTCATAAACGGTGCCAAGATCATGGACATTTGAAAATCGTTCAATAAACAGAAAGGCCAAGTTATCCGGAAGTCACACCTCCCTGGCATAGTTACAGACGAATGGTCGTTGAAGAGTCGAAACAGGAACTCACAATCGAAGCCATCAACAATGACCGCATTGACGTTCACCAGGTCCAATGTGGCGATGAGTAATGGCTCGACCCACGAAGTCTGTCATTATTAGCACTGCAAATACAACAGTAAGAGGTTGTGCAATGTAGTGTCGAATAGACAGACATAAGCTAGCTCCCACAAATAATAAATATTACAAGGACCAAACTGCAATATCATACTTCGAAGTATACCATACTATTAATAGTATTAGATTGGAAGGAGGGTCCTAATCACAATTGGGGGTTCGTCGACTTGAACTTTGGTCGTTCACGCCACTGACATACATTGCCAACATCTTGTCGTCCTTATAACGTAATGCAGTGTTGTTGACGATCGATTCTGAGATTCAAACCAAGTTGGTCTGCATAAATGTATGGGGATTTTCCCCTACATCTCACAAGCGTTCACGTACAAAGGTAGTTAGCCCAACTACACCAAAACACCCCATTGTTTACTATATATCAAAGCTTGTTTCCGGGTTTCCTTGCTATATTATGTATACAAAGATACATGCATACTAATATAATTTTCTTGCCCAGGGCAACCACCACGCGCCGCCCTCTCATGTACGTGCAAGCTGTCGCCACATATATGATGATGATGTCGGTTGTAACTAGGGCAAATTGGCTGTATAGTTGCAGTGTACAACAACCGGTCCATGTCCAATTTTATCCAATCCACGCCTTGGATTTACTATTCCAGCGATTTCATTGGTCCATCGTATCTACGAGTCTCAAACAACGACGGGAAACATGTTGAAATTTGTATGGGCCACACAAGTAGCTTAGGTCGTTGCGCTGGCTGGCAGTGGCAATAATGTTGCGGCTACTTCATTACATCGAGAATGTGTTCAACTTGGCAGCATCAATTGCAGTCGGAATCGTCATTTCCGCATTCGAGTCGGCATGTCAAGGACGGAAGCAGAACGACTCGCGCGCCGCAAGCGGTACCTGGCCAACCGCCTCGAAGTGCTCGCGCAGCAGAAGGAGTATCGCCAGAACAACAAGGGCCGGATCGCAGTGCGCGCGAAGAGATGGTATGTCCAGAACAAGGAGCGTATGGCCGAGTACAAGAAGGAGTACCAGCAGCAGAACAAGGACCGCATAGCTGCTCGCAAGAAGGCGTACACGGAGCGAAACAAGGAGCGCATCGCCGCCGCCAAGAGCGCCTACTACCACGCGACAAAGACCAAGGCGAAGTTGGTGTCATCGTCGACACCACCATCGTCCAAGAAGGCCGCGCCGACACCCACGACGCCGCCACCGCCGACCACGCGACGGATCAAGCTGGATGCAAGCGTCGCCACCGGCGTTGCGCTGCTCACATGCATTCGGGACATCTTCGCGCACAAGGAAGCGCGGCCGTAGCTGCAATGCGTTGGGGTTGTGTTCGATTGCAGTTGCTAATTATGTTATTATGTATTGTATGTTGAAGGGTTTATTAGATGTTGGAGGTTTCGGCAGCAATTTCGAGTCGTTTCTTAGCAATGTGTGCAGCAACGCGGGTCGCGTTTTGAGTGGCTAGTACGGATAAGTATCCGGATATGCGATGGCGGGACCGACAAAAGTTTGAATGCGAACATGGCCACGGAGAACAACGGCGGCAACGTGACTTCGATGGAGGTCGTCGTGAAAGCGGAGGAAGCCGTGACGAAGACAGAGGAGGAGAACGAGGAACATGAAGAGCAGTCCCGTAGTCGACCGAAGAAGAAGAAGAAGTCGGGACGACACAAGCGAAAAACGTCTGACCGCCGCGAGTACGTGATGGAGTCGAAGAAGGAAAAGGAAGCCGAAGCACGGGAATGGCGCAAAGCGTTGGAGAGCCGTGAATTCGACGAACTGCAGGAGTATCGATACATGGCAGTGATCAAGGAGCAGCTCCTCCAGGAAGACAACCCCGACGCCGCTGCCATCAAGCCGGCCAAGCGACCTTCCAAGAAGTCGAAAAAGGCATCCAAGAAGCGAGCTCGCGTTGAAAGCGCCAACGGCGACTGGGAATGCGGTCCTGGCGGCATGGAAGACGGCGACGACGACGACGTGGTGCTCCTAAAGGTAGTTGCCCAACCCACAAAGAAGCAATCGTCATCCACAGAGCCCATATGCCTCGACGAAGATGCCATTCCCAGAAGACACGCTAAGCCCAAGCCGGCAACCCCAGCGATGATGACAAGTGTCCAGAAAGAAGCAGGGTTGCAGCGCCCGACCCAGTTCCGCCTCTCGGTCGTTAAGGCATCGTACCATCACGAGTACAAAATCCCGTTCGAACTGACCGAAGAAGAGTACCAACTGCTGTTGACAGATGCGCCGCGTGGGAAATGTCCCAAGTATGCCGACGTGCTCGAGGGGAAATTTCCCACGGCACCATCCGCCCACTGGTGCGCCAAGTGCCATTCCATGATGTTCTTGTACCATTGCCAGCAAGCCATCCTGTCCAATAACTAGTACCGTTAGTGTACTAGTTTAGTATATACATATATATATATAGATAATATATCGACAATAAAGTCCATCGGTGCTAACACTCGCCAAGGATTACAAAGTCAAAGTGTATGACGTGGCACCTTCCTGGAACGAGTTGGGGCTTCTTGCTGCAATAGAACCCTCAATTCAAGCACTAGCTAGCTAGCTACCTGGTCCCACTTGTTGCAAAGTGGTGTTATCCACAGGGATATACTGTATATATACTATGATGGAACTAGCTTGCAAGTCACATTGCACAGGCCACTCATCATGAAACTACTAGTACACTGCAACGATGAGTTGTCACAAATCCACTCGAGAAATACAAGATAGATGGCTTTGAATCATCTATGGGCTCGTTCCCATCCATCCGTCGCACGGACGCTTCTTCTTGGCATGCCGCTCCTTCGTCGTACTTGGTCCTTCATTCATGTCCATTTGCTTCAGCCGGCGGCGTTGGTTGCATGCTGACTTCAACCACTACAAAGTAAGTATCCGGATAACGTGTAGTTCTTCGAAGTATAAAAGTTGTTTTAAATGATTTATAAGATTCAGACTAACGTTACTACTATTACTGTAAAAATAACAATAATGTGTTAAATCTGGCATACATACTCTTTATGGCATGGTAGGACATGGTAGGACAGTTATCCGGAATCCGGTTAAAATTTGTTATACGGATTTAACCGGTTGATGTTGTCCCGATCGTGCAGCCCCCCCCACACATAAGGGCTGCTGACAAAAGTTTTAGGCGCCCCAAAGGCTCTTACGCTGGTCTATCATTCAACGGCATCGCACGTGTAGGGCTTTGCGCCACAAAAACCTGCGGTCGGTTTTGGAGGTCTGCCTTTAATGTGACGCATTCGACATTGAGGCAATGTGTGTTGGGTGTGGAGTATCTTAGCAAGAGACAGGTAGTATTCTTGCAAGCGCACTCCATTCCCATTGGTCAAGGATCTGTCAACACGACCGAAGAGAGCTCGATAGGGGATGCAAATGTGCGTTGTGAATCAGTAGATCTAAGACCTTTAACATAGTCAGTCTTCTTT
>NW_009798277.1:134749-153737 GCF_000520075.1 Aphanomyces astaci | reverse complement strand
AGAGGTGCATTAATCGGCGCTCCTTGACTGTAAACTGTGGGCGGGCTACTGTACGTACACCCTGGGAAGTAAATTGTCTTCGTTGGGGCAATGGATCCTGTGCCAAATACCGATTATTTTCATGAAGTACTTCGAAGTAAGTACGGTATTTCGGGGGATACGAATAACTGCTGAATTATACGGATGGTAGGACCTGGTAGGGTTTTGGTAGGAAGTGGTAGGAAACAAAAACACCATATACAGGACCGAGTAAAAAAAGCAGTAAAAAAAGCAGTAAAAAGCACTATTTTGGTCCGCGACTCGAATACATATGCATCCCAATACTGTAAGCTCGTTACAGTATGTATCCCAATGAGGACCTCAGGGAGCAATAATCACCACCCCTTTCTTCTTGTACATGTAGCGATCGACTACGTACTCGTACCTACGAGGTGGTATTAATCGTAGAAAATACTCATGAAAATGAAGCAACCACTTTCACTTGTGTACAGAACAGATCGCTATCCGGATGCTTGGCCAATTCGACAAGGTCGTCAAAGTAGAGACTTACTTTTCTAGCATTCCGAGTGTAAAATGTCGCGCAGTATCGCGGCAATGCTGGCGACTTCTATGGACGAAGAAGTGATTGAAGAACCAAGTTGTCCGGTGGTTGCTCGTCCACTGGTATCAACTCTCACACCCGAGCCCAGTGCAAATGTTGAGCCCACACCGGACACTCGTCGGTATCCGGTGCGAACCAAAGTGCCGACGATGCGGTTCACGCCACCACCCCGGGCGACCACCAGACCCGTCCTCACGCGGGAAGAGCGCATGATGTGGATGGTCGCCATGCACCAGTCCATCTTGGAGCTACGCGACTGCCAAGCGTCCAGTCTTGACTCCCCCGCTAATACTTCTACACGCCACCACCACGCCCCTAGTTCGGCTGCATGACCACCCCAACCCATCCTCCATACAATCAACCTAATAATGCCGTCAACAGTTATATAACCATCTAGCTCTCTCTCTACATCTTTCATACCCCCCCCCAGTCTTCACCAATCACCACTTTGGTTATACACTCGTTCAACTCATCCATTTTTTTATTCATTACTAGTATACTACTAGTATTAATATCAACCTTAACCCCGTACGTATGGATCCATTCCCCTTAGACATAATACATGACATGTTTGAGGTCTGGGTGTGCTTCCAGCAGCTGCCCCGTAAACGTCGTGGCGCTATCGACACTCGAGCCTCCTTCGCTGCCGTCCACCAGAAAGAACCGCGCGCGGAATGCCAGCAAGTGCGCGTAATACACTGACGGCACGATCGACACGGACCGCGTGCACCGCGCATACGTGTGCGTGAGACGAAACGCCAAATTCTGCAGCTCGTCCGCCGTGAACCCAATCTCGTCCAATAGCACGTGGTAGTGCGCGGGGCGGCTCGTGCCCTGGAGACCCGCGTGGCTCATCAGGTAAAAGTCGGTTTCCGTGGGGTGGCAAATGCCAGTGTCGACGACCGTACCCGCCCTGACGTTGCCGCTGCGGTCGGCGTGCGCGGCGCTCGTGGCAAACAGCCGCGTGTGATGGCGCTTGCCTACCACTACAAACGTAATCTTGGGACGGTAGCCAGCTTCGAGCTTGGCGCACGCGGCGTGGAGCGCCGACACTTCAAAGTTGAGCACCATCTGGAACTGGCCTTCCGACACGCCGTCGCGGAAAAACAACAGCTGCGCCGGCTTGCGCTTGGTCTCGCGGTAAAACGCCTTGAGCATGTCCACGGCCATCGATTCCAAGTCCTCAATCTGCTCCACGCGATGGCCCTGGCGGCGCATCGTGGCGGCATGCCGGACGCCCCACTTGTCCGTCGACGCCACCACCGCCGCCACCGACGGCCGCGATTTGTCCATGGGCCCGGGGTGCGTCACGTCCGCGCCAAAGATGATGGTCGCGTCCGAAGAGATCTTGGGCAGCGGGTCCTTGCACACGGCGTTGCGGCCGCCCAGCTTGGTGTTGACTTTGAGCAGCAAGTTGCTCATGTACATGGGGTTCTGCTTGGCCAAGTGCTTGGCCAGCATCATCTGCGACGGGATGCCAAACACAGTGTCCGACGCGCGCTTGAGGTCGCCGTAATTGAGCGCGTCTTGCACTGGCGCCACGCAAAACACAATCTGCGGCCGCTGCCCAAACACCCGCGTCGCCTTGTCCACCGCCTCCTGGAACATGCGCTCGATGGGGTCGCCGCGGCCGCCGCGGGTCACCAAAGGCGGCTTGGCGCCCGGCGGCGTCATGCCCAGACCCTTCATGTGCGTCACCAGCGCGTTGAAGAAGTCAAACACGTCCGCGTCCGTTGTGCGCCGGCTGTCGCACAGACTCATGAGCGCATACGACTTGAACGCCATGCCCTGGAACAGCGCCAGGTTGCGCATGTTCCACGCGCCATCGCGGGGCTGCTCCGTCTTGTTGTGCGCGTACAGCATCGACGGCGCCGCCAGCTCGCGCGCTTCGACCGTCAGCATGGTCGGGTCCACCGACGCGCCAAACGCCGCCAGTGTGTTGTCCACGGTGAAATGCGCTTCCTGCACGCGCGCCACGATCTTCTGGCGGCGCTCCTCAGGCGGCGTCGCCGTGTACGTAATCATGTTGGCCACCTGGTTGTCGGTGGCTTTGCGAGGACACTTGTAGCCGCCCAAGACGTGGCATACCTCCATGGGCATGAAGATCGAGCCCTTGGGCGACCCCACGTGCAGAAGCGGTAGGTTCGGGTACCGAAGGGGGCGGTAGTTGGTCGCAAAGTAGTCGGCCACCGTCACGCGCCGCCCGCCGTCCAGTTCGATCGTCGTTTCCTTCGCCGTCTTCTTGAGCCCGTTCACGCGGTACGATCGTTCGACCGTACCCCGATGCGTCACCGTCACTTTGATGCCGCGGAACGCCTTCGCCGCGTTCGACGCTTGGGGCTTTGTCAACATGGTGGGAACGTCCTGGAGGCGACACGTCTCGACGAGATAATCCAACGCCGCCATCGACTCGACGAACGCGGTCGCAGCCATGTCGATGTTCAACGTCAGCTGCGTCTGCGTGGGCCGCAGACTCTGGTGGTACCCAAACCACAGCTCGGCGCCTTCGCCCAACGTCACTGCACCCGAGTTGGTGAAAAAGTTGCGCCCCACAGTCGTGAACCGCGTCGACGCAGAGTACCGCATCGCAATGTCCAGCGCTTGGATAGCGTCGTATGGAGTGTAGTTGAGTCGACCGGCAAACAGTTCGTGCAGTTGCTCCGTGCGCACCGCCACGGGGTTGGCAGCCACCACGTGCACGTCAAAAATCTCCGTGCGGCCTTCTTTCATCCGTGGCACTTTGAAAATCATAGCGTCAAAAGGAAGCAGCTTGGCCGCGTACAAGTTACGACGGCCATCCGCGACGACGGCAATAGTCGGGTACTCAGTCTTGAACAAGTTGATCAAAGCTTGCAGCACGGCGGTGCACAGGTCTTTCGGCGGGGTCTCCTGCGTCGGAGTCTTTCCCTCGGCGGCAATCGACGCGTCGTAGTGAAATACGTCCCCTTGGGCTGGATTGATCTTGACGGCAAAATGGTTCGCCCACAATGTCACTGGTTTACCCGCCCGACCAAATCCTCGACGTGACGGAAAGGTCGGGTTCGCCACAGGTTGAAGGAGCTTTGACTTGACCGGCGCAGGAGGGGGACCACTAGGCATTTGAACGGTAGGAGTGCTTCCACGTCCACCACCACGACCGCCTCCATCTGAAAACCCACGACCACCACCACGTCCGCCATCTCGTCCACCGCCACGTCCACCGCCACGGCCGCCTCCATCGGAAAATCCGCGTCCACTGCCACGGCCGCCTCCACCATCACGTCCGCCACCACGACCCCCTCCGTCTCGTCCACCAAAGCCGCGACCACCACCATCACGTCCGCCGCTTCCTCGGCCGGCGCTGGAACCGCCACGTCCGCCGCTTTTTTCTCGGTAGCTCATGTCAAATACGACAATGCCCAACTGCAATCCCCACACGATCGACGCTCATTGGCTGTAAGTTTAACAATATCGTGATCTGATTGGACAAGGGTATTCGGGAAAGTCCTGGGATCGGATTGGTTGATTTCAACTTCTGCCTTGCCAGTTGACGCCAGGTGGTTGTGAACAAGAAATTTCTATACCCATCGGGATTTATTTTCAAGCGATTATGTTGGCAAATCGATTCGAAATTCGAACCAATCAAACCACACTGTTCTGACGAATTTCGATTAACAACATAATATTCATAACTATTCAAAACAATTCCAACGTCGGCGGCGTCACTGGCGCCGCGTTTCGTGACTACTAGTATGACGTTATCGCCGTAAGCCCCGACATCTTATCGGTTGCATTCGCCCAGATACGGCTGCGTGCGGTCGTCGTACTTGCTCGCTCCGTTCCCGAAGAAGTTGGAGTTACGTTGCATCGTACACTGCAACTTGCCGCTACCTTCGTGGTACTCCTTGCACACGTCTTCGGGGTTGCACTTCTCGGTGATCCCTGCGCCGCAGTCGGCCCATCGCGGGAGGTACACTGACGCGGCATCTTCGTCGTCGTCCCAGGCTCCTTCGCCCTTGGAGAGCCGGACGCAGTGCGAGTACCTGTCGGTCATCTTGACGCAGGTCAAGTCCTTTTCACAAGGCTGCGTATCGCCGTGCGTGAATTCTTCGAGATACTCTCGTCCACGTCCTTTGCTTCTGGACGGGGTTTTCTTGGGCTCACAAAGGGACAAGTACGGGTTCTGGCCGCACAGCACACAAACAGAGAAGGCCATCCTTTTCCGTGACATGGCGCGTAGTTGGCGCTGCATGTAGGAAGAAGGGGAGCGGTGTCGTCATGCCAAGATGGACAGAAGGGGTGCACTGCGAAAATCCGTCCGTGAATGTATGGCACTGGAACCAGCGTACTTGTCGGCGCAATTTGATGGAGCAGCATGGACACCCGCCATCCCCGTGAAGAGAAGGACACCAAGAACTAAAGGGGGTTCCCATATACTTCGAAGTATGTCGTAGATTGAACGTGCGAAATTCAGAAATGAAAAGTATAAGAGATATATACATACTCAGAGACGGTGGAAGGGGACATTGAACTGCACGACATTACAAACTGCAAAGTGCATTTTGCCCTACCGAAACCGTAACATGATATACACCACACCACACAGAGCCGTTGCTAATGTGTCTCTTGGTACTGTACTTTTGTTTTTTGTCACATGTTTGACATGTCGTGACGTGTTACGGGAATTCACGCGTACGGTGCTTGGTCCAGAATAGATTCACGTCGTTGAAATGTCCGCTTCCTGCCCAACCGACCTTAAATCCACCGGTGTGAGGAATAGTTTCACCCGTTTGAAATGTCTATAGCCGTTACGTAGACCGTACTGTGTTGCATTGTTGACGTTCAACATGGTTTAACTCTGCCAGTAGCGTCGGCATTTTCAAACTTGCACATCATGGACAACAACGACGTGTCCCAGCGATGCAGATACGCGTACTCGAACTGTCATCGCCGCCGCGCGGTCAAGAAGGACGGCCACCTCCATGCCCTATGTGACCTCCATCGAGAGAAAGCCAATGCATGCCAAAAGAAGTACGCGGCCAAACGCCAGTCATCACAACAAACCAAGGAACACGATCAACTCGATAGCGCCTTCCATGACCCGGAACTGTTGGAGCCGATGCCACTGCAGTCGGATCCAGTCGCGTTCAGCGAAGACGACCGCGAGCTCTTGGGCCACATTATGAGCAGCTGACCGAAACCACGACCACATTGTATTAAACATGCATGACTAGTCACATATATCCGCATCGTCAACATCGTATAAGCATACTAGTAAGCGTACTACAACCATTACAGGCATTGTCACTTGCTTGTTGAAACCCCAGAGAAACGTCCAAATATATTGAACTTCGCTCGACGCGGGGGACACTTCATGCAATGCCACGAGACTCCGAGCAGCGTCTTCTTTCGGGCGTCCGCCAATTGATTGAATTTTTTCGTTGCAATCGGTCGAGTCGTTGGTACTACGTCGTCGTTCGCTCATCGTTCTCTTCATCGCCGACGCGCGCTTTCTCTGCCTTCCGACGTAGTCTGTACTCCTTGTCCCGCGCCTTCCTCGCCTCGCGAGCCTCGATAGACCTTTCGTCTGGCTGCCAACACGTCCTTGTTGAGATTCCATCGCACCCTATTTACTTGTCGTGGTGCCGCAATTTGTTCGTGCGCAAGTACTTGAGCTCCTGCTCCTTGTGTTGCTGCTGGTACGCTTTGATCTGCGCTTCTCTTTGTTCGCCTCGTACCACTTCTTGCAGTACGTTGCCGCCTAGACCATGTCCCAGACCATGATGATGCTGCTGGTGGGAGGAAGGATTATGTTTGTCGAGATATACCGGTTTCAAAATAGATGCATGTTATTCGTCAATCCGACTGTAGATGCTTAGATTGATGCATTTACACAAGACATCAAACGATGCAGGAACCTGTAGCACCTTTTCAATTGTTATCTTGAATTCTTTACTTATCGATTTAAACAGTTAATTCATTTTACAATATACAATACAGTATACCAATACATCCGCTCCATACACTGACTGATACAGCGGCCAGGGATGACCTTAAGACACCTCCCGCCCACATGCACTTGAGATGATGGACTCTGGATGATGGAACTATGTATCGTCGCCTCATCTGCGAAACACGCCAGGAATGGTGTAAGCTTATGGAGTTGTGGAGGAATCAATCGCAGGGGTCTGAACCATGTAAGACCGACCACCTGGCGACCTTTCGCTCACTGTCAAAGAATCAGTGTTAAAAGTACTTAGATCACTACAAATTCCACGCCATGTGCTTGTTTAACGTCGCTCGACGTGGGCAAGTCATGCAATGCCACGAGACTCATGGCAACATCTTGTCGGGGGTCCACCGCGGGCTTGGACTTCTTGGTTGCAGTCGGTCGAGTTTTCGTTGGAACTGCGTCACCCTTCCCGTCGCCGGCAGCTGCTTTCGCTGCCTTCTGACGCAGTCTGTACTCCTTGTCCTTCGCCCTTCTGGCCTCCTTCGCCTCAGGCCGATTTCGGTAGATCTTCAGCTTGGCCGCCAACGTGTCCTTGTTGCGCTCCCGATACTCCTTCTTCCGCTCGAGGATCTTGTCGTGGTGCAGCTCGTAGTTCTTGCGCGAGTACGCGAGCTCCCGCTCCTTGTTCTTCTGCTTGCGCTCCTTGATCTGCGCCATGCGCTTCTCCTTGTTCTTCTCGTACCATTTCTTGTTGAACTCCTTCTTGTACGCTGCTGCCTTGACCTTGTCCTTGATCGGCATGGTGCCGTTGGGAGGTGTGGGTGGGTAGGGCGAGAAGCGCTGGACTGGGTATTTTGTATGAATGCTATTCTATTTCCCGTGATTTTAATAGTCGTACTACGTAAAAAAGTATACTTGTCCCAAGTTTTCAACTATTAAAATAGTTCAATGCGAGTATTAATAGTAGTATAACACAATTTTTACAAATTGGGCTATTGCTTGAAATAGCTTAAATATCTTGAATATTGTATGGACCATGGCGAAAAATTCAGAGCAGAACAATTTCTATCCAATTAACGCAAAACACCCGTTCTACCAAATATTGGCCGTCGACGTGGTCATCCCCTTCCTGCCTTTCACAAGGAAATCCCGTTTGCAGAAGGTAACTACAGTAGTACTAGTATGCTACTAAAGCATTAATAAGCACTGTACTAGTACAGTTGTAGTACTGTACTTCGATGGGCAATACTGTACTACCTAGCCAGTACTAGTACGTGTACTCGTCTTGGCAATTCGCAGTTGAAAATATTCAACATACTTCGAAGTACTGTATTAGTTAGGCTATCAAGAGTTATTAATAACTGTAAATAGTATTATTAAGAATACTACTGTAGTACAGTACTTCGAAGTGAAGTAAATGATACTTCGTATTTATAAATGCCATTCTATTTCGAGATACAAAGGTTGACTGATCGACTTGGATTTTCGACTGTATTAATACATACAGTCGAAAATACAAGATGTGAAGATTTACTGTACTGTCAGTACTATACTTGGACTTGGATTTTCAACTGTATGTATTACAGTCGAAAATCCAAGTAAAACAAACTGAGAGTCAACCTTTATTACAACTCGAAATGCCAATCAATTACAACATTTACATATGTATTTTGTCCAATCATATGTGTTATCTGCGATTGTCGTTTCACCCACAGCCATGGCGTCGTCGAACCACAACTTTGGCACGACAGTCGCTGCGGCAAGCAATCTCGAAGCTGCCTCCATGAAAGCTACGACGCGAAGGTTGAAGAAGAACATGTACCAGAGACAGAAGCAGGCGACATACCGGCGGCAAGACAAGCTGGAGATCGCATTCCAGAGAGAACGGGTCGTGGTCTTGGAGGAGATGCTTGACCAAGCCCGCGCTCGGTTGCGCGGGGTGGTCACATCCAAGTCGTCATCGTCTTCGATCTTGTCGTGGGAAGACATTGCGCTAGCGTTGCGTGAAGGTGAGGACGCGGCCGTGGCGCGGAACGGACAGCTGCGGCATCAAGTGCACCGCGGGCGGGCGGTGATAGAGGACCTCAAGGTGTGGTTGTTCACGCGCATTCCGGTAAGGATCACCCCCCCCCTTCATCATCGACAAGTATGCTCCGTCCCTTTCCTCACTTGTCTTGATCAGGCGTACCCGATTTCATCGATATGGAGAAACGTGGGGCTCGTCCAGCATGCGGACACGCGGCGCATCGGTGTGGACTGGATTACCAAGCAACTGGCGCACAACGCCACGCATGCATTCCAGCAATATGGCTTCCCTTCGCCCGAGTCTGGTGAAACCATCGACGATTACGTGTACTTTTACGACGGCGACGGCCTCGTTGCTGTGCAACGCATCCAGTATATTGTAAACCAGCCGCTCGAAGTGTTTTACAAGGTCGTGACCAGCGATACGTTTCTCGGCCACGAGAATCTGAACGTACGTTTGAGTAGTTCATTGTATAGAGGTTGTTGCTAAGCAACTACCAGAGCCACGACCCGCCATTAAACCCAGCGATCCACCATCGTATCCACGATACCCACAATAACACTATCCGGACCAACTTTGTGAGCCGCGTGGCGCATATAGGGCTCAACTGTATCTCATTTGTGGGGCAACATGTGAACAATGACGAGTTGTTCCCTACAACGAACCTCCAGCGCCACCGTGTGATGATGTAATTGTGCTAAAGTTATGTGTCGTGGCTGATCAAGGTGCTAGGTGCGAATATGAACGCGTGAGTCCCAACCAAACCAAGATCCGATCGTTGCAGCTGATGTCTTCCTTGTTTGCCACCAACGGACTGTACTTGACTCCAGATGAAGAAGCCAAGATATGGGGCTATGACCTCGGACACGGACCAGAACATACTAAGCAGGACCGATTCCTCCAGTGCACTAAGAACGCCATTGCCAAAGCCATTACCAGACGACGACTTATCAAAAAATCAACCTAATCTGTACTTATACGTATGAGCGCAGTTCCGTGACACTTTTTGGGACCCTTCGATGGAGGGGTTCCTTTACTCCAAATTGCTATTATAATAGTGTTTCTTAAAGAGGAGAATTAATGCAGTTCGTAGAACTTAAAATCATGTCGAAATTCGTATTAGTGTACTGGGTAGATGGAAAATGAATTAAAAGAGTGGAAATATTGATAGGCTGAAAACAGTTCCGGGCCACTTGATTTTATCCAGTTATCTGCCAAAAATTGCATCTGATTGGCTGAAAATTTCAGAGTGATTTGTTTTCTACCAATCATGCGTCGTGGCACGGAACCAAGTTGGCACGGAACTGCGCCCATACGTATAATAGTAATTAGTAGTCTTTTGAACATGGCAATAGTAATATATATGTTGTATTGTGGATTCGATACGAATTTCCAGACCCCGTCGAATCGATGAATCGACGCTATTGGCTAATCCATTTTTGAGAAGTATATTCAACCAATCCGAACTCCGGCGTAATTCAATATTGATTCGACATATTCGACAAACCAGGCGAATTTTTGAGTTTAGAGCGAATTCACAATACGACTTGTTTATTTTTATACCAAGCGAAATTTATACCAGTACTACATAGTACAAAAAATAATTGTCGAGAAATCAAGTTTTAAAAGCTTTTAAGTTTTGAAAATAAGACCTGAAACTGAATGATCTAAAAACTAGAGCAACAATAATACCAGCGTCGCGCCGTTTGATTATAGCCCACTGAAGGGATAAAGCAAATATATAAAAAAAATAGCTGACGAGTACGTTTCTGCAGTCGACGGTCGGCGAGCGGCCACCGACTCCGCCTTGCTTCCTGTTTACTACGTAGTACTTCCTCTCTTTCGTATTACTACCACCATTTGCCTTCAGAAGGGCACTACAAATTCATATTTTGCCCAAATTTGATGCGACCAAGCCACGAAATTCGACCATGAAAAACTGAATTTGGTATATATTGTGCGAAAATGAAATCTACCTGTTCAAAACTCAAGTTATTTAAACGTTTTCGGAATAAAAATACGAAATACTAGTATGTATAATAGTAGCGGTCCTGAACAGTAGTACCTATACAAATATTCGTCCGGATGCTGTCCGGATATTAAATTTACTTGATTAACATATAAACTATTGTCAAATGGTGGTAGTAATACGAAAAAAGTGCCACTTCGAAGTGCTGGCAGTAATACGAAGCAGGGGAAGTATGTAAACTTAAGCTACATCGCTGGGCTGCCTGCGACACCGTGATATTGCCCACGAAATTGCACACTATTATTAATAAATACTATATAACATACAACTCGGCATCCTGACATACAACTCGACATCCAGAAATGCAGTTTGTTTCAAAAACTCATCACAAACGTTTCACAATAATCGGATGTTCCACTTTGTCACAGATGAGCTTCCATATGAAATGCGACGATGGCCATCTCTGTGATGGCGTCGGCACCAAATCGAACTTCAGACCATTTGGGCTTATTACCACGATTCGATGTAAAACTGTGCAATGTGGAGAGCAACTCGAAAGGGCGATAGAAATGCCACTGTAAACTCCATGTTGCCAACAGAAACGACAAACTTACTACACGAATTAATGCAGTCGCTGACTCGTACGCTGATATTTATGCATACAGCAGTAACGTTAGTGTATGTACGAATGGTCGATATGAATGACTAAACTGTATCTCAACGGATGGGCTGCCAGTTTTTGGAATGAGTGTCGAAGGGAGTATTAACGTTAACAGTATGCTATTAATAACGTTACGTAGTTATTCACGGCACTTCACAGTACAAATGCACTTGCCATGGCACTTCGAGGTGTGGCGCGGGTGCTCTTTGGAAGGGTAATACCACTCGACTTGTTGCATGACAACAGCATGCGGTTGCGTACGTCGTCCACTTGCACTTGGTTTCCTACATATCATTTCATTCCTACTGTAGTATGTACATACACTAAACTCTCCCAGTCGTTGTACCGTTGCTCCAGAACGCCTCCATTTCTTCACGAAACCTCGGACTCAACCCAGTGGGATCTCCCCTTAAAGCAGTAATCGACACCTTTTCAGTCGTCGGCCGCCTCGCGGGTGGTGGCGGCGGCGGCAGGTTGAACACCGGACGGACGGGCGCAACCTTCTCGTCCTCCTTCCTCTGTCTGGATGGAAATCCGGACGAAGCCCCGCCCCCCCTCTGCCGCCTTGTCGTGTCCATAAAACTGCGCATTTCGTCGTGCAGACGCCGCTCGCGGTCGTCCAGTTGGCCCGCTTGTTTCAATACGCGACTCCTTTCTTCTTGCACCTGACTCACCAGCGTCGCAGCTTCCCGCATCGCTTCCTGGATATATATATATATATATATATATATATATATCAATATGATCAAAATGTATACATAATATATCTATGGCAAATATCAAAGTATACATATATTTGCCAATACATACATATAGTATTTGGCCTATATGCATACAACATATATATCTATATTTGGCAATTTTGAATATATATATAAAATATACCTTGCAAGTATCAATATATAGGTAATATATGCATATTGTGGATTCGGTACAAATTTCCAGACCCATCGAATCGAATCACGAATCGGCGCTATTGGCTCATCCAATGTTAGATTTGATTGGCTCTTACAGAAATAACAAGTATAGTCAGCCAATCAGATGATTCAATATTGATTAGACAAACCACGCGAATTTCGGTAGTATATAGCGAATTCACAATATATATTTGACGTTTCCTTACTTTGGCCTGGGCTTCCATGGCGGCGCTGTGCTCGGACGCTTCGCGCACCTGCTGCGCCATGTGTTCGACTCGAGTCGCGGCGTTTTGTAAACGTTCCTTTTCATGTTCCAGCTGCACTTGGTACGCGGCCAGGGCGTTCATTTCGTCGGCATGCGCGTGCACGAGCGTTTCGAACGCGTTCGTTTCGTGTCGCACTCGGTGGAGTTTGTCTTCCACTCGCTTTTGCTCCATATGGAGCTTCTCCTGGGCCACGCGCTGGTCCCGAAGGGCTTCTTCTTGTTGTGCGGCAAATGCCTATATATATAGTGAATAATATCTATACATCGAATTAGCACTGGAACTGTACCGCTCGAGCAAAGTGCAGTTGGCGCTCTTCGTCCAAGAGTTGTTCGCGTCGAGTGTGCAACCTGGCTTCCGCGACTCGAATGTCTTGAATGTACGCACCTGCACCACTCGAATGCTCAGCAACGATCGCAGAAACGTACGAAATGTACTCAATGTTTGGGTGACCACCCGGGTGTTTGTATCTGTGCGTTCTTGTAACAAGGTTGTCTGGGCCTGGAAATGTCCTGCGAGTTCATCCAGTCGAGATTGCTCCGACCGCAATCGCTCCTTTTCCTCCATGTGGTCGCCCCGAAGCGTCCGCATCGTGCCTTCCATCGCGTTCAACAACGCTACATAGGTATGTTGTGGTTAAGGACCGTTTTGTTTTACGGAGCTCTTCGTTTCCGACCTTGCAACCGGTGGCACTCTTCCTGCGATCGGTGCATAAACGCTTTGCACGTGCCTTCCATGTCCACCAAGACCCGGGCGCGGGTTTCATTTTCGCCCCATATGCGCATTTCCGACTCGCTTTTGCTCCCGACCACGTTTTCTTGCAAAACCTTAGCAACTACCTGAGCAACTCGACCGTAACAAATAAACAATCAAACGCACCTTGAGCCCACTGACAGCCGCGCGGACTTGAGTTAACAACCGCTCCAGCGCATCCTTTTCAGCATGCCGTTGCTCGTCGGCCTGCCATCGTTGCTGAAGCAACGCCTCCTGCTCCCGGTCGTGCTGCACCCGCTGGAACCGCTCGACGCTCTGCGCATGCATAGATTTCTCTTGGACCAACTCCCGCTGGCTCGCAGCTAAACTGGCTTGGGCAGTTGACACTTGGCCTCGAAGGGCTGCATTTTCCAGCTGCAGCTCTGCCACTAATGCCTGGAGTGGCCCCAACTCCAGCGTTTGCACTCGCAGGGCCGCAGCTTCTTGAGACAGGGACTAACCATTTGTTACTTAACGCTTTCAACAGCAACAAACAGTAGTCACTTGTTTATCGACTAAAGCACTGGTTAGTTGGTCCAGTCGCTGGGCCGACTCGGTTTGAACGCGCGCGAGGTCGTCCTGAAGAGCCAATTCGTTTTGCCGTAGCGATGCCACGTCAACCGTCAGCGCTGCATTGCGCTCGGTTTCCACCCCCAGGGTAGCAACCACCTAGAGGCAAACAAAACGGCGCTTAACGTACGGTTATGCAGGTTTACCGTACACTGGCGTGTTCGGCTTGCAGAGTGGTCAAGGTGGAATTGGCCGTGTTTAATTGAGCAGTTAAACAAGTAACCATTTCCTGGCTTTGGGCCAACTGGTTGGTTACGAACGCCGGTACGATCGCGCTGTCGTCGTTGAGAAACGCTGCGCGAGACGACGGACTCGCTCGTTTCGGAGACGAGTTGCTCGGTTTCTAAGCAACGAGTCAAGCAACGACAGTGTCCAAATTGCAAGCACCTTTTCGGGGGAATTGCGAAGGTCCAATGAAGGCGGGATATCGAGGTCGGAAGTAGATAACTTGGGCGGCGACGGGCTCGGGCGTCGGGGGCTCGGGTCTTTGTGACGTGGCGGCGTCATGGCGTTGCTGGGGTCGTTGCTGCGGTCGGGTGGGATGATTTCCAAAGTTGCTCGCACAGGACTGTCTGGTTTTGAGATGGCTAGTACTGGCGGAGGTAGTTGCTCAGCCACGACCAGCGATGATGATGGCGGCTGCCCTGGAATGTCGGGTGCTTCGGGCGTGTTTTTCGTCCACGGAAATGCCGGCATGTCGTCGATCGTTTTGATTGGCGAAGGAGGCTCGATCTTGGCTTCCAGTTGCGTTGTACTTATAGCAACTTCTGCAGGCTTCTTCTTGAGCCACGGGAACGCGGGTAGATCTGACTTAGTTTCTGTTTGTTTAACGGGGGGGTCCTCAAATTTGGGAGAAACTACGTCCGCAACGTGGTCGCGTTTCGCTTGCATCCACGGAAACGAGGGTACCACTGCTGACGTGGCGGTGTCCTGAGGCTTCATCCATGGAAACGAACGCACTTGGTCCGTCTCGGACGTCGGATTGACCGACAGGTTTAAACGCGTTTTTTCATTGGATTGGTCAGAAGCGGACTCGACTTGGTTAATCGGTCGAGTGCTGTCTTGTTGCTTTGTTGCTGAAGTAGTTGCTCCAAAGGGATCGTGACGTGGCGTGACACTTGGTTTCGCGAACGGATCGGTGGGTTTGAGGGTTTCTTTAGCCCCAAAGGGGTCCAATGTGTCTTGGTCGTTGGACGAGCTCCGGCGTCCGCCGCGACCGCCTCTGGGTCGGCTATCCACTAAACTCTGGGAAGGACTGTGCATATTCGCCTGATTGTCGGGAATATCGTCGAAAAAGGAGGCAGAAATTGCTCCCTTGTCTGCTGGAAGTGGTGGGGAAGGCGCTGGCACTGGAGGCGGGGCTTGAAACACGGGGGAAGGGGGCGTTTTGTCGGGGGAATCAAGAGTTGCGGACGAACGAAACTCGGACTCGTCAAAGCCCAACGCTTTGGCAAATTCGTCGTCGAGGTTTTTCATCGACGTCTTGGGCTTCGCGGGACGACTTGACGCTTGGTCATGCTCGTTGTCGTCGAATGCAAAGCTTGACTTGGATGGTTTGATCGGAGAGGTCGAGTCATCCAGGTCGTTTCCCTTGTCTTTCTACCCTCATTAGCACTGTAAGTGATGACCATACATGACAAGCACACACACCTTCTTCTTCCTGGCCTTGTCTTTGGACTTTCTGGACTTCTTAGGCGACGACGATGGAGCTTTCGAGGATGGTTTCGGGGTGTCGTTGAGCAGGTCGTCCAGGTCGAAGTCGTCCAGGGTGTCGTCTGCCGCTGCCTTGGGCTTGCCTCCGATGGAGATGAGGCCGCCGGTCAAGTCATCCTTCTTGGACGACTTGTCCGGTTTCTGGCCGAGAGGGATCAAGCTGCCCACCGACGACGACGCCATGGCAGTTCCAATGTAAATTGTGTAACTGCCAAGCCGTCACTTGATCTTTGTATCTGGTATTTTAGCCAATCCTATAATTCCCAAAGTGCGCTGGCCAATCATTTCGCTTCGTATTGTCAGCTGGTCAGTGACGTTTCATTGGCTGAAAATGATGGCCTTATACGTCAGGAACAAGTCACCATCCAATGCTCACTGACTTTCAACTGTACTGTCGACGTAACACACTTATACAGACGGATAATTATCCGGGTAATATGAATGCGCACTTGCCTAGGACCCAGTCACACCTCGCTATGTCGTTGGCCTACAGAAGAGAGTACAATAAACAGAACAACGGCGACGAGGAGAAGAAGGCGCACCCCTTAACCGTGCAGGAGCTTATGAACTCTCCGGCGACTTTGCACCCTTTCCTTGGTGCCATGCTGCGGCTTCTCTTGGCGATTGGCTTCCTCGGCGAAGTCCTGGCTACGCTGGAATGATGTTCAACTCCTACGATACCTGTAATGGGGTCCGGATAACATCCGGACACGACACCCCATTGGTCAGTTCCAATCCTAACCCGAGAGGACACTTGGCGATCCAAGTGTCTTGAATCACTTGCTCTGCGACATCCGCAGCAGCACCATTCACTTGACGTGAATTGCATGACTGGCGCGCAGCCGCGCGCCAAGGAAACCAGCTTAGAGATAGCTAGCTCTCCCAGCTAACAATATACCTTGTTCCACATACCTTCCTCTGTGCACCCCATTACACCTGGTAGCACTCCAGTTCGTCCATCGACCTTCCTCTCCACCGCGCAATGTCCTCTGCCCAATTCTCCGAGACCCACCTTGTCACTATCCAACACATGTGTTCCACTCTCGGGAAACAAGAAGCCTGGAGCCTGATCCACGCGCTTGCGCCTCCAGCGCAGCTCCACCTGGTTGAAAGCTTTGCTCGCTATGGCGAGAATGCTCAGCAAAACATTGCGGCGCAAGCGCAATCGCTTGCTTACGAGCGCGATGCCGCGCTACAAGAAGTTGCCGACCTCAACGCTCGAGGACGTGCTCTGGACGATACCCTCCATCACACGACTGTGCGCATGTCCGCGCCGACAGCTTCGAAGCCGAAGTAACGCTCCGTAAAGCTCGAAGTCTCCAAGTATGGAGGACTTGCCTTCCACCGACTGCTTCGTTGGATTAAGCAAGTTAGTCGTGCCGCGGATGTTTCGAACATCGATGACAATGAGATCCGCGTCTTTCGCCATGTCGCACCTTACTGGTCGTGCGGATGATTGGGCCTGGGGCCTAACTTGCGAAGATGGCTTCGCGTTTGCCAATTTCGATGATTTCATCGAACAATTGAAGGCAGTGTTCCTGCCAGCGAACAGCGACTTCCGGTACCGCACGGAGTACCTATCTGCCAGGCAAGGCAAGCGCTCTATTCGTGAGTACGTCCACGATTTGCGCTTTCTCGCGTGCTGTGTCACCCAGAAGTCTTCGCTCTCCGAAGAGACTAAGGTGACTATTTTTATCAACGGTCTCAACGACTCAGCAGCGCGCACGCACCTTTTTCGGACATATCATTCGACTTTCGAAGATGCCGTCCGCACCGCGCTGGCCGAAGATTCTCCAATCGCGCACCACTACCAAGACCCGCGACCCACATGACATGGAGGTCTCTACTATGAACTCACCCACCACCGACCGTCATTGCTTCAACTGCAACCGACCGGGACACTTCTCCCGCGAGTGTCGCCAACCACGCCGTGCGCCGACATCCGCTTGTGGTACTGCCTCATCCCCTGCACCCCGCTTCGCGCATCCCGTTGTCGATCGCGCACGCGGCGGTCGCGAGTTTCCTCGCGGGAGGGGAAACGGGAGTCCTCACTAGGCGCGAGGCGTCCTGCTGAGGCTACAGTGGGCTTGCCATTTGATCGTGGTGGCATAACACGATCAGTAGGCCCTGCCTCGGACACAGTGATTCAGTGTCAAATCGGACGACAACCTTCCCGCATGTTGTCCTTCCCCAGTCGTATCTCTGGGTACGACCGTTTGTTCCGCGTCCTCATCGACAGCGGTGCGTCGGAAAATTATGCCCGACGCGCATCGATTCAACTGAATCGTTCCATCTACGATGGCGCCACCCGGGGCGCATCGCCGCACTCCGTTGTGCGTGTAAAGATGGCTGATGACAAGGTTATCACCTCGCCGAAGGTCCTTGTCGACCTTCCCACATCGGTGGGAGATTTTGTCTCGACCGAACAATTCTACGTCATCGATCTCGATGACCGCTGGGATTTGATCCTTGGCATGCGATGGTTGGAGAAACACCAACCCTGGATCGATTGGCGATCCAAGACCATGCGCAAGATCGCATCCGTCCACCCTTCTACTGACCTAGGCGTGATGTGTGGTGAACTCACTCCTTTGCCTGGTCTGGTGACGCCGTTAGTCACGCGTCCCACCACCTCGGCTACGAGGCTGGACGTACTTTCCGCCATGGTTGGCGATGCCGCCACGTTTGGCGATGATATGGGAGCCGCCATGGCTGGCGATGCCGCCACGTTTGGCGATGATACGGGAGCCGCCATAGTTGGCGATACCGCCACGTTGGCGATGATATGGGAACCGCCATGGTTGGCGATGGGCCGAATTCCACCCCCAGTGGACACTCGACGCGTGATGCACACGCTTTTGTCCTCCCAGCCTGCGACCTGTCCGAGTTGCCGCTGACTGCCGCTGAGTTCACTCAGCTGCCAGAGATGAGCTATTTCTCTTTCGCCCGCGCGCTACGTGGGCACGATAACATCAGCATTGCTCTCATCACGGAGAGCCAGGAGATGGACCTCCTGATTTCCTCGACAACCGACGATCCCGTCGAGGATGATGTGTCTCATCCTTCCTCATCGGTATGAAAGGATTTGGAATCGAACCCATACTACGACTTGGTTCGTGAGTTCCAAGATATCTTCCCGGACAGTGTTCCGGAATGCCTCCCCAAAGACAAAGTGGTACGGCATGACATTGACTTGGTTCCGGGCACCACGTGGTGCGTCACTCGACAGTGGCCACTTCCACGCGACCAAGTCGCGTACATTGACGAGTTCTTTGCTGCACGCAAGCGAGCCGGTCATGTGCGGGAGAGCAAGTCTCCGCACTCCAGTCCCACGTTCTGTGTGAAGAAAGGCAACGGGAAATGGCGCATTGTTCACGCCTACAACAAGCTGAACTCGGCCACGATCCCGGCGCAGACGCCGATCCCGCGGAAGGATGTCATCATTGACTCCATGGGACAGTCCACGATCTTCAGTACCATCGACCTTCGCGATGGGTTCTACCAGATCCTGATGAACATCAGGGACATCGAGGAGACAACCGTCTCTACACCCAGTGGAATGCTCTGGGAATGGCTGGTGATG
>NW_009798277.1:126278-133390 GCF_000520075.1 Aphanomyces astaci | reverse complement strand
TCTGGGAATGGCTGGTGATGCCCCAGGGGCCCAAGAACGCCCCTGCTACTTTCAATTGCGTCGTCACGGAGAAACTCCGTCCATTTCGCGAATTTGCTCCGTCGTATTTCGACGACGTCTACATCCACAGCCGTGCCAGTTCGTCGCAATCCGACGTGGATGTCCACCGGTCACACCTACGTTTGGTGTTTGAGACACTGCGAGACACCGGTCTATATGCGAACCTGTCGAAGTGCCTCTTCGGGGTACCCGAGATTCCTGTCCTCGGCGACTTCGTTGGCATCAACGGCTGCCGGGCGGACCCGGCCAAGGTGACCGTAATCAAAGCTTGGCCATCGCCAAGCTCAGTCCCCGAACTGCGCAGTTGGATGGGACTCGCCACCTATCTGCACAAGTACTCGGCGAATTTCGCAGACCTGGCATGCCCGATGACACGCTTACTTGGCAAGGACGTTCCTTGGGTATGCTCCCAAGAGTGCCCAGTGGCCTTCGAGGCCGTCAAGGCGAGCCTCACCATGGCCCCAGTTCTGGCTCTGCCAGACTTTTCCAGACCTTTCTTCGTGGTCTGCGACGCATCCGCGCCATCGGTTGCTGCCTAATGCAGCGCGACGATTCGGGGCGCGATCGCCCGGTATCGTTCCAATCCCGCCAGCTCCACAAGTCCGAGAATAACTATCATGACTTGGAGCTTCTGGCGATGTACTACGCGCTCAAGAAGTTTCGTATCTACCTCCTGGGTTCGGAGGAACTCGTGGTCTTCACTGACCACGCATCGCTACGCACGGCCGTCCACTCACCGCATCTGTCCCAGCGCATGCAGCGCTGGCTCTCTTTCTTTTCGGAATTCAACATGAAGGTTGAATCCAAGCCTGGCCGCGGCAACGTTGTCGCGGATGCTTGGTCCCGACTCCCGTCGGCAGACGACATGGAGCTCTCCTCCATCTCCACGGTCCACTCGGAACTCTTGGCTCGCATCCGAGCAGCTTACACAACGGACCCCGCTTTGGATCCGATCATCACCCACCTCCATGATGGTGTAGCGATACCTTCTCGCATTCCCCAACTCGACCGCTATTCGGTTCGCGACGGTCTGTTGCTGTATTCCACCAACACGACCGATTGACTATTCTCTATGGCAGGACATCCTGCACGAGCTCCACGATACCCCAAGCGGGGGCCACTTCGGCCGCGATCGAACGTACACTACCGTCGCTCGCCTCTTTTGGTGGCCGCGTTTGTATAAACACGTTGCTCGCTACGTCGCCTCCTGCGACGTCTGTCAATCAATCAAGGCCGTCGCGTCCACCCAGGCTCCACTCCAGAGCTTGGAAGTTCCCAGCGAACTCTGGGAGTCCGTCAGTATGGACTTCATCTTTGGCCTTCCCCGCGACCAACGCGGCAACACGGGCATTTGGGTATGCGTCGACCGGGGGTCGAAGTACCTTGTGGCAGTCGCCGTCAGGGCGAGCATCACAGCTGAGCGCTGTGCCGCGCTCTTCTTCGACAATATTTATTGTCGCTTTGGCCTCCCTACTTCCATCGTCTCCGATCGAGACCCACGTTTCACTTCCGCTTTCTGGAAGTTTTTGTTTGCCCGCATTAGCACTCGCCTCAACATGTCCTCGGCCGACCACCCCGAGACTTGACGGTCAGACCGATAGCGCTAACCGCGTTGTCGAAGATGTGCTCCGCAGTTATGCTGCGTCGAAATCTCGCACGTGGAGTTCCCTACTCCACCAAGTGGTATTTGCTTACAATTCCTCGATCCACGCCTCCATGGGGTTTCCCCGTTTTACGCAAACCATCTGCGTCACCCCCGTCTTCCCACTGACACCGGTGTGTCTACTTTGAGTGTGGGAGGAATCTCCCCTGGCCTACGCACGACAGCGTCGATCCAAGAATTTCTGCGCCTCCGGAGCTCCATTATGCGTCAACTTGGCGACAATATCGCCCATGCGCAACATCAGCAAGCCCATCAGGCCAACAAGCACGGTCGCAAGAACACCAGTACGTTCTGTGTTGGAGACTTAGTCTATCTCAACAAGTCGTTGCGGCGCCTCCGACGGTCCTGCGCAACCCAAAGCTCCAGGTTCCCTCGATTGACCCCTTCCCTATCAAAGAAGTCATCAGTCCAACGTCAATGAAACTCGACCTGCCAATGTCTGGCGAATACACCCGACGTTCGACGTCGGCAAAATCAATCGCCACTTACCCCGATTTATCGACGGCGAGGCCTCGCCGTCGGATGGGGAGCAGTGTCCAGCAAATGCTCCACGCGCACCTCCAGCTCCACGACGCGAAGAGTCACGTCACAAAGACGCTGAGACTCCTCACGAACGCTCTTCAGCGTATCCCGCTGATCCTCCTGCAACTGTTGCAGGGCAAGTTCCACCTTCACGACCCGACCATGAAGGTCTCCAACAGCAGACTTTGTTGCGCCAGCAACCACCTCCGCCCGCACACACCATTCCTCCAAGTCTTGTGGCTTCGGGTGCCGTTTCAGCGTCGCTTCAGCCCGCGACAAGCGATGCAGGACCTCTGCCTCCGACCCTAATGTCGGAGGAGTCACCTGCATCAGGCGCTCGACAGTTGCCAATCGTTCAAGCACGGCATCGTGCTCCAGTCGCGTCACACAATACCCCTTCACCTTCCGCTCAACCGCAGACAAGCGAGCGGCCACGGCGTCATGCTGCGCCGAGCGCGCCTCAAGAGCAACTAAACGCCTCAACACGTCGTGGGCGACGTCAGCGTTTGCAACTGCCGCACCACGAGTTCGTGGTGAAGGGAGGGCTCTCGTTGGGCCCCTGATGGCCGCAAGTATCTGATCGCGGCATCCCATGGTCCTACACAATGGACATCAGAGCTGGATATACCAGCCAACTCACCTCTCCGTGCTCTCTGTCGCGACTTCGACAGTACTCGGAGATCTGGTGGACGAAGTCCCGTCCAAGCCGAGGCAGCTCGGCACGACACTTAGCAAAATTTGCTAAGTATTCAACCAGCTTCTGCTGGTAGTGGAATGCGTTCGGCACTGGCACCTTACGCACAAGGTGAGCCCACCAAAGCCCAACGTATTCCCAAATGGTCGCCTCCTGCAGTGGAGCGACCCGCATATCGGCGATAATCTCGCCACAGTACTTGCGCTCGCCGCAAAACTCAGCGAATTCCATCGCAGACGCACGCCATGGCCGCATATCAATGAGGACACCTCGACGCCATCGAGGTATTGCCGCAGCAACTCGCTGCGTGGAGCTCGACACTCCTCCATGCGCGCATACTGTTCCACGCTACGAGCCAACGCTCGCATTCCAGACACCGCCCGGTCCATCGAGTAGTCCGCCACTCCCACATCTGGGAGAGTCCAATCCGTGCGGACGAAAACATCGTCCGCACTTACCGAGATCACCACAAAATCTGGCATGCTTCGCCGGTATGGTCGTCCTCGGTCATCGTCGCACCGTCGCTTCCGCGACGGAGAGCGTGCGCTCGGTCCTGAGCGCTCGTGGCTACGCCTCCGGCTGTTCCGGGCTCCACCACCATTGCCGCCGTCATCGGCGGCCCAGTTCGACGCTCTGAAGGTGCTCATCCTTCGCTGCGTTGCTTTTTTCACAATGACTACTAACGACAACGGTCGTTCCGAATTCTCCAACGATTGTTCGGAATTCTCAATCCCTGTCCCACGTTCGACCAATCAAGTTTGAGTGTGGGAGGATGTAGCGGGGTCCGGATACCATCCGGACACGACACCCCATTGGTCAGTTCCAATCCTGACCCG
The DNA here is from genome assembly GCF_000520075.1 of Aphanomyces astaci. Lineage (NCBI taxonomy): Eukaryota > Oomycota > Saprolegniomycetes > Saprolegniales > Verrucalvaceae > Aphanomyces > Aphanomyces astaci. The sequence continues at coordinate 129,615 of NW_009798277.1, read as the reverse complement.
AGAGGACACTTGGCAATCCAAGTGTCTTGAATCACTGGCTCTGCGAAATCCGCAGCAGCACCATTCATTTGACATGAATTGCATGACTGGCGCGCAGCCGCGCGCCAAGGAAACCAGCTTAGAGATAGCTAGTTCTCCCAGTTAAAAATATACCTTGTTCTACACACCTTCCTCTGTGCACCCCATTACAATACCTGTCCGTGCATTTGCGTTGGCACAAGAAGGCCAACGTCGAAGAAGATTCCCAAGTGTACCACCTCGTCGACGTGACCTATTTCCCTTGCTTGCACGTGTGCGTGTTCAACGAAGAATACATTGCCATATTGCGAACCACCGGCCAGAATATGGGCACCAGTACCTTTGTGTTTCCAAACTAGACTGCTCCGAAGACTGGTGTCCCTCGGATTGACTGCAGACGCTCCCTTGATTAAAACAGTGTGCGCAAGACACTGGGTGACATTGTGGAAAGAACCCCGGACCTGCCTATCAGGATATCATTGCACAGTCTGAGTCTACCGTGTGTTTGTGTCGAAGGAGCGCTGGTTCAACTTTCGGGAGTTGATGGCATGGTGCCGTTGGGCGTGTCACGAAAGAAGAATCGTCACGATGGCGCTTGGGATAGCTGCTGTTGGGACCCTGATCGTTCCCATGGTTATCGTCGTAGTCGTCGCGGTCGCGGCGATGATGCTGCGTATGATCGTCAATGATCTTGCGAGACGATGCACGTTTCCGACGGCAGTGTGTGTCAACAACGTGCTTGGGAACGCCGGCACGAATGCGGTTTCGACTGTCATCATCGCGCATGGTGCGGCAGTCAGGAAGGCGGTGTTCGGGCGAGCCACTGTAGAAACATGAATTGAAAGGATAGTTGTGACAGTTCGAGTGTGCCCAACGTGGCAGTGACTCGTAAGAAGGGGCAGCAGCAGCAGTATAGGTAAGCGGAGGTTGGGAAGTGGAAGGCGTAGCATACAAGACGATTGGAGGCGTAGCGTAAATTTAGGTAGCGGCAGCAGCAACTTGGCGTCGACGGGATTCGGAGTCACCGGAGCCTTGATCCGAGGGGATGAGATTGCGGCGAGAGGCGATATTTAGGGTGTGGCGAATAGTAGCTTTAATGGCAGTAGGCGTGCATTCAGAGCCATCCTCGCGCGCCTTGAATTGAAGCTGGCAAACGACCTCCCACACGTCTTTGTTGGCGGCAAAGGCGTTAGAATAGAAGAGAGTTCGAAAGAGCTCAAACGTTTTCACATGACCTTCGCGAGCCGTAAGAGCGTCGGCGTTCACAGGGAGAGTTGCCGTTTCGATCAAGTTCATCTGATCGTCGAGAGTAGTGAAGAGGGTCTCGGCACTGATGTCCTCGCTGTACTTGAGTTGGTTGAGACTCGCAAACAGGATCATGGGGTCGCGGGTGCCAGCTTCATGGCGCGCCATAAGAGCGGCCCAGAGAGTGAAGGGAGAGGCGTGGGAACCGATGACTTGTTGGAGAATAGGCGTGAGGGAGTTGAAAAGAAATGTCTTAGCTTGGACGCGTAGGGCGGCGAGGGACTCCGCGATATACTCATCCAGAAACTTGCGCGTGAAGTCTTGTTCGAGGCGTTTCACCGTTGCAAGGCGCTGTTCCAAGGCGTCACCAGCATAACCGTCGGTGGAGTACTTCGCATCATTGCGTATCTTGTCAACCTGGAGTTTGGCCTGGCTGATGGTGTAGGCGTCGGTTTCAATGCGAGTGGGGCAGTAGGTCTCGTTGGTGTAGAGGGAGAAGAAGCCTGCGGTCATGGCGCTTCTTCAAACGTGGTGCGCCACGCAGCATAGAATTTGTAGGCGTCATCGAGGAGAATGCCGGAATAGGCGGTAATGGTCGAAGTAGGAGGGCTCATAGAAGTAGATGGGCTCATAACCTGTCACGAAGCAAGAAAAAGGAGGTAGGCGTGTAGCAACTTTGCGCAGAGTGTCCAAGACAAACCAAGTGTGCGGGACAGGGGAAAGCCAAAAGTGACATTCAGTCGTTTACAAACTATCTAGCTTCGTTCGTATTGGCTAAAACTAAGCCAAAGGGAAACACTGACGTGTGAGCATCAGTGCTCTTTTCCTTGTGCTAGAGCCGTGATTGGGTGAGCAATCACTAGGGTAGGGTAGCGCCATGAAGAATATGCAGAACATGCAGGTATAAAGCGGCCACTGTCTCACAGCCTGTCAGAGTTGATAGACTAGGCGATAGAGTTTGGGAGAAATAGGCGAGGACAAAAGGCGTGAACACAGGCGAGGGAAAAGCACCACTTGACAGGGCGGATGCTAAAACCTGTTGTGAGTATCTGATAACGCAGAGTATCAACAACGAGATCGATCCAAGGAGTTTGCTTCGTACCAGGCATGGCGAAAGTCAAGTGCCATGGCAAACGGACAGTGACGCGTTGGTTGGCTTGCCGTTTACTGTGGATGACCTCAGGCAAGTGTTGGCCAAGAACTTGCGACAGCAGTCACTCGTGAGCCAACCGGCCACGAGGGTGCGCAAGTAGAGCTCGATGGGCGTGTTCATTGTTCAGAAAGCCATTCCAACGGCCCACTCTGCACTGAGGCATAGCAGCAATGGTTGGTGGCTGATCCATCCATCGGCTTATTGTGCTGAAGGACTACACCAAGGAGGTGGTACGCATGGACTGGAAGAAGTACTCCGAGCGGGTTACCTTGCTGATGCCTTTTGACAAGTACCAATCATCTACCAGCAGTTTGAACGTCATATCAGGGGTTTACCAGCTCGTACGTTAAGCTGCTTCGTGAGGTGATGCAGTTTTGACTTTGGGGAAAATAAGTGTTAGTATTTAGCATTGAACTCGGGACCAATTGCAATGCTGGTACATTTGTACCCTAGTTTTGCAGGTTTCCATGCCCAATAGGGAAACCTGGCGGACCAATGTAAATTCAATTACTCATCTGAATAATCACCTCCCGAGTAACGCTATAACTTGCTTGTTATAAGTCGTTGTCACACATATTGTACGTACCGTAGTACTCGGTACGAATAGCGTAACACAGCGTCTGCATAAGCATATAAAACCTACATGTAGGTAGCATCCGACATCGAACCGACACATTTCTGGATGGGGATTGGGTAACCGACATCAAGTCTCGTTTTGATTGGATGACCGATGTGAGAGGATTTCGATTGGGCGATCGTTCTGTCGTTTGTCAACATATCACGCACATAGCGTGATAACACGATATGATTGGTCAAATATCAAATAGGTGGCAGTTTCACATCCAGGCAGTGGTGCGCAAAGTCATTCTGCGCGATTGGTCAAATATCAAATAGGTGGCAGTTTCACATCAGGCAGTGGTG